>NC_056729.1:621002184-621137184 GCF_019279795.1 Protopterus annectens | reverse complement strand
CTCACAGAGTTGTGTTATGTCTGGCAAATCGTTGGCAAATCTGTGAAGACTGACATCAGAACATAATAGTATACATATGAATGTTGGACATCCTCCAGTGTATTTCTGTGAATGCAAAGCCTACTGTGCTATCAACTGACTTAAGTGTATTACAGCAATATTAATGTGTCACTAATTTGGGACCACTGCCCTCCATGTATGTGTACCGTCATCCAGATGTCCTGCTCTAACAAGCTGAGAGATATGACTGAGCACCAAGTGTGTGAATACAGTGTGCCATGCTGACATAGAACAGAAATGTATATCAGATATTACCTGTGCACATGTATGTATGAGTAGATGTAGCTGGAAGCCTCAAAACAACAGACATGAGATGCAAAACATCAGGTAAATAAGATGTACATGTTGTACACGTGTCTAATCATAGTTTCAGTGCATCCAACACACATAAATGTCTACAGCTACTGGTTGTTGCATTGCCCTGACACAGAAATGGGTACTAGAATAAGTATGATTATCCAGTTGTAATTGGAGAAGTGTTCAACTGTGTTATGACCTTGTGTCTATGCCTAACATAAACAGCTATATGAGCACCTACATAGCTGTATGGGCTCAGGAATACCTGACTCATAAAACCCACCTCCACCAAGGTAGAGTAATCCCCTTTGGTGCACAGCATCAATACACAAACCACAGGATAGGTCACTATATTGGCTGTACAGGGCCAAGTAGGAGCAGGCACCAACTTGGAAGCAAGTCCACCTTTGTCTGAACAAGCATATAAGGTCACAAGTGAATCACTGTAAGGCTAACTATGAGTACAAATTGGACACATCCACCAAGGCCAATCACAAGGTCGTCATCACATATGTCTTCAATCTCAGAGGCAACAACCCAACCCACCCTGTAATAGTGAGAAATCCCACCACACACACACACACACACACACACACACACACACACACACACACACACACACACACACACACACACACACACACACACACACACACACACACACACTCACACACACACACACACACACACATGCCATAGCTATAGCCAACCACTTGCAGACAGGTTAAGTGAAAACATCACCCCCTGTCCCCCAATCAGTATAGTTGGATATGCACAGCACCCACACCCCTCCCCTAATCATCAGGGAACACGTCCATAATGCCTACTCAAAATCAACAAAATTAAGTCTCCATGGGACCTGATAACATCCCTATCTGCATCCTACATGAACTCGGGCATGTGCTCCCAGGTCCATTATACACTGTAGTCAAACAAAGCATGAGCACCATCGACATCCCATCTGCATGGAAGACAGCCACTGTCATCACTCTACACAGAGGTGTATGATGAATGGAGGAGTATGCAATTTACTGGCTCTCATTGGAGGGAGCATGAGACATCAGTACCAGGAGTGCAATACAAGCTCATACTGTGCTGATAGATGACAGGAGTATGATGTGGTCATAAGTAGTGACTAGTGCTAGTCAATGTTGATGTGCAGATTTTGTAAATAACATTGACCAGTGTATGAGGTCCTGTGATGTGTTTCCATGTTTATGTCTTCCAGGTGACATGCAGCATGCCAGACAGCCACCATACTCAAAAGCAGAGACATCAGCAATCATTGACACTATAGTCCAGCACCATGGGGGTGATGTTTGGTCATAGCCAAATGCATCTGCAGGAGCAGACCACCCTGTGGGATGACCTCATCCACAGGGTAAATGACGTGGGTCAGCACGCATGAACTTATGAACAGGTCAAGCATCGTGCGACTGACCTCATCTGCCATGCCCGCCGAAGGGCTGCTGCCATGGCCAGGGACCGCACAGCCACAGGTGGGGGTCCTGCTATGCAGGCCTCACTTACAACTATGGAGTAGCTCCTTGCCAACCTTGGGGCACCCACCATACAACAACAGCAGAGTCAAGACACCCACATTGTGGAGGTGGGTGGCACCCAGACAACAGGCGAGGAGCATGCAGGTAATGTCCCACTGGACATCAATCTACTACTGTAGCAGCCACACTGGCATCCATAGAGTATCTAGATGCATATGTCAGGTCAAAATGCAGTTGTGGATGGGGTTTTGTAATGCATAGAACTGCACATCTATGGTGAAGGACAGCAAAATGTGTAGTGTGGGAGGTTGTACTGTATATGTGCAGAAAAAGAGCATTCCTCTTGTACCAATGCCACATGCGAGTTTGCTGACAATACCTCTCTCCCACAACTACATAGGTCCCTTTGGTCTGGATGTGGGACAGCAGCCTAAAGCCAGTGAGTATAGAATTGTCCTGTTTTGGCTCACTAATACCCCAGGCATGTTAAGGGCATGCATTTTACCATGCACACAACTGTCACTCTTAGCCATGTTGCGATATGTGCATGTTCACTTGTGGTGGGGTTAACTGCATTGCATCTCAGTGGACATCACAGGGGCTATTTGCAGGAGATGTAACATATCTGTAGTATATATCACAACCTGTCAGTGCAAGAAATCTGGACAAAGACTGACAAAATGGGGGGACAAATGCCCAAATTTAGGGACATATGTCAAATATTACTCTTATACAGTGGATAGAAAAGGTGTGCACACCTCTGTTAAAATATCGATTTTTTTTTGTGATATACAAAAATAAGACCACAATAAATCATTTCAAAACTCTTCCCATCTTTAATATGACCTATAACCTGTACAATTCAGTTGAAAAACAAATCTGTTAGGGGAACAAATATGAAAAATAAGAAACGTACAATAAGCTGGATGCATAAGTGTGCACAGCCTTAAACTAATACTTTGTTGAAGCAACTTTTGATCTAATTACAGCAGTCAGTCTTCTTGGGTACAGCCCTGCCATCAATTAAAGATACTCTGATTAACACAAAATAACAGTCAGCAGTCCCAGTAGGATTTCCCTGACATTTACTCATTTGCCTGCTACAGCAAAAGCCATGGTTCACAGAGAGCTTACAAAGCATCAAAGGGATCTCATTGTTGAAAGGTATCAGCCAGGATAAGGGTATAAAAACATTTCCACAGCATTGGATATACCATGGAACACAGTGAAGGCAGTCATCAAAAAGGGGAGAATATATGGGATAACAGTGACATTGCAAAGAACTGGATATCCCTCCAAATTTGATGAAAAGACAAGACAAAAACTGGTCAGGGAGGCTGCCAGGGGACCTACAGCAACACTGCAGGAGCTGCAGGAATCTCTGGCAAGTACTGGTTGTGTACTACAGGTGACAACAATCTCCCATATTCTCCGTATGTCAGGACTATGGGGCAGGGTTGGAAGATGGAAGCTTTTTCTCACACAGAGCAACATCTAGGCCTGGCTAAAATGTGAAAACAATACAAGTCCCCCCAAAGCATGTGGCAAAATGTGTTATGGTCTAATGAGACCAAGGTTGAACAGTTTGGCCACAATTCCAAAAGGTACATTTGGTGCAAAAATAACACTTCACATTACAAAAAGAACATCATCCCCATGGTGAAGCATGGTGGTGGCAGTGTCTTGCTTTGGGGTTGCTGTTCATAAGCTGGAACTGGGGCTTTAGTCAAGGTGGAGGGAATTATAACCAGTTCCAAACACCAGTAAGTTTTGGCCCAAAACCTTCAGGCATCTGCTAGAAATCTGAAAATGAAGAGGACTTTCACCTGTCAACACAACAATGACCCGAAGCATACATCCAAATCAACATATGAATGGCTTTAACAGAAGACAATCAAAGTTTTGGAATAGCCCATCTAGAGCCCAGACCTAAATCCAATAGAAAATCTATAGGGTGGCTTAAAGAGGGCTGTGCACAAGATATTCCCTCACAATCTGACAGAGTTGGAGGGCTTTAGCAAAGAAGACTGGGAAAATATCGCCACGTCAAGATGTGCCATGTTGATAGATTCCTTCTCAAGGAGACTGAATGCTGTAATTAAATTAAAAGGTGCATCAACAAAGTATTAGTTTAAGGGTGTGCACACTTAGGCAACCAGCCTATTGTATGTATTTCATTTGCTATAATTTACCCGTAACAGATTTGTTTGTTTTTCAATTGGATTGCACAGGTTATAAGTCACATTAAGGTGGGAAAGGTTTTGAAATTATTTATTGTGGTCTCAAATTATATATCATAACAACCTGGCATGTTAACAGTGATGTGTACACTTATTATATCCACTGTAAGCTTAGAAAGTTGTTAGAGTAACCAGATTTGTTTTAACATACATTTACTGCAGGCTTTGAAGTCTGAAACTGAAATGTATGTCATTAATTAGTGAAGTCAGTCCTCAGATTATCCCAGTAATGTGTCAGACAAATGCAGGATTTATGAGGAACAGACCAAAAATATGAACCAGACAGCTAGGCATTCTGCAAAAGTCTATACAGTTGAGAGGTATGTTCTTTAGGAGTTGTCAGTGTGCTATATAGGTGAACAGCAATAATGTGTACATGGGTGCAGTGTGTACTAGGTGAAGGCCCATCACTTATTAACAGTACTCACGTATCCCAGAGGTGTATATTAGTAGTAACATTAACTGGAAATGCCTGCACTGTATGATGTTGAGGGCCTGTCCAGAGTGTGTATGTTGTGGTCTGATTGTGTGTCATGCATGTCACCATTTGGATATTGTGAGGTCTGTGTAATGCCTTTGTGCCACCTCACCTGTATGTGTCTCTTTGTGTGTGAGTGTGTGCGTGTGTGTGTGTGTGTGTGTGTGTGTGTGTGTGTGTGTGTGTGTGTGTGTGTGTGTGTGTGTGTACATGTGTTTGCATATACAGTACACATTATAGTGCAGGTATTAATTTACATATGTTGTCTTCCCCTCACAGGTGGACATGGTGGTCATGGTCCCTCCCACTCAGAACCTGATGTCAGTGTGTCTGCAGACTCTGATGATGATGGTAGTCACAGTGAGGCACAGGTGGGGTTGTCAGGGGCTGAATCTGTGTCATGAGCTGGTGTCCGACCATCGTCCACTATGTCGCCTCACACAGTCATGATGCCCACACATACCGCATCCTCAGCAGCCACAGATAATGGACAGTTGGTGGGTGGTGGCATAGAACAGGCTAGTGTAGAGACTCTGGCAAGTGTGAGTGTAGACACTAGCCATAGCCAGAGTGCAGGTGAGGTCCCACACAGGCAGATGGGCAGGGGTGCTCGAAGGAGGCCTGCTGCCTGTCAAGCCCCTGTTGCTAGTACCACAGCAGGTGTCACCAGACGCATGTTTTGGTCCATCATGGAGGCACAGGCATGTACTGAATTCAACACCAGACAAATACTCAGGGTCTTGGCTACACCTCTTCCTGGCATCCGTGATGACCTATACGACCTTGTGGAGGCCACATGTCACAATACTGAGGTCATGAAGAGACAATGGGATGAGACCTTGGCAATCTTGGACCGTGGAATGTCTGTGCTGGAGTGTGTGGTGTGGGATGGGAGTCAGCCAGATGGACGTAGTTCAGCACCAAGATCAGCTGAGAGTCTACATAGCCATGCACGTTCACACTCCCGTAGTGGCAGTACCACCAGCGCTACCAAGGGGGGGTGCTACCCACACCACATTGGAGCAGGCCATGGGTACATGGTCCTGGCTGGTCCCATCAGGGACACAGATCCAGCAGACAGCAGTCACCATTGAGGAGTAGTACTGCATCTGGCCTTGGGTGTGGTGGTGCCAGTGATACCCCTGGCAGGACCAGTTCCAGTGTCTGTGGACAGTGATGGTGAACTGTACAGTCTGCCATGTATGGTCCACAGCTGTCCAACATACCCCTGTGTAGGGCAACCACATGGAGTGACTGTGTGCATACAAACACATGCACATCTCTATCACATGCAGGTCACCTACAAAACACACAGCACCTCTGCACAGCCCATTTCTAGAACACCCCTCCAAACATGCACACATGATGTCAACTGTATGGCCCAGCCTTGGCCTCTAGCAAGCCCACACCACACCATGTCCATATGATGATACCTGTGCCACATGCCTGTCATCCATACCATCGATACAGGGACATGCTAATATGGGTCTGATGCAAATGGTGAATATAGTACAGAGTAGCTATGTAATGCTGTGTAAGGCGCTGTCTGCTTGCATTTGTTATTGGTACACATCAAAGTGTATGTGCCTTATTAGCTATGATGCATTATTGGTGTTAGTACCCTGACTGAATGTAGTCTGACATGCTGTATTCTGTTTGTGTTCCAGATGGCTGTGTGTCTGCAGGCTGTGGCCCTGCAGACATTACCAGTGTGGAGTATGGCAGAGTGTAAAACACATCAACTGTTTCATAGCCAAGGTATAGCTGTATATGTACATGTTTACCAGGTGTGTATGCATGCAACAGTGTGTGAGGGACACTGTTGACATACAGTGTGACCTTGCATACATACCCCTTGTCACAGACAGCTAGCCTTCATACAAGTCACCTCAGTGTTTTGTGGTACCACAGGCTCATACATACAGAGAAGATTACCAAAGTACTGACACTAGGTCCCTCACAAGCCTAATCGTGACCTTATACCTAACATATTCACCTATCTTGTGGGCACACAGTAGTCACAGGGCCTTCTCATGTCTACATATTGCACACACATAGGCAACATGCAATGTGTGTGTGACATTATCAATTGTGGAGTGTGGAACACAAGTTGTAGTAATGTGACAGTTGGCAGCACATAACATGCCTACAGCAAGCGCAACAGACAGGAAGGCCTCTGGTATGCTAGTATAACACCTTCTTTGTGTGACATTAACTTTACTTACAGTATTTCTTAAAACATTAAGGTGCTTCTTATGTGCAATCACATCTCTATGCAATCAGTGCAGACCTGTATGACATATTTCTTGTCCCACAGTTCTGGGACCTCTTTTAACTGTTTCTGTTGTCAGCACAGGTTACATCCTGCCAAACATGGACTGCAACCTGCAGGGTATTTTAGACATACCTGTCAACTGTATAGCTTACACAATAATGCCCTGATGCATGCCACATATCAATAGTGCATTTTGTCATACGCCTTTGTCTGCCTGGCACATTGTTGCCAAGCCATTGCGGACTGCACTTATAACATGATGGCAGACATTATGAGATGCACACTTCACACCATTTAGACTATCTATGCTAATGCAAACCCTGTTATGCTATCACTGTTATATGTTTGTAGAAGCAATATTTGACAGGTGTACCTATAATGTGTCCTTTGTCACCCCATTCACCCCATTATAAATGGCTTTGTGGACAGTACTTGCTCCGGCAGCTTGGGAGGTATGAGTACACATGGTAGCCATACCTCTGACCTCTGCATATGTGTGCAGATTGTCCTGATGTCTGACAACAAATTTCTTCACATTGGTCATGTACATGTGGTTTTCTGGCCAACATCTAGTAAAACCATGACAGACTGCCATTGTAGGTTAGTGGCAGCTATTGTCATGTAACAACACATACCCTTTGGAAGGTGCATTCAATTGCATGACCTGTTCCATTATCCATTTCCCATGTGTGTCACAGCAATATGTGATAGGTGTGCCCAATGTTTGCTGTTGGCACCAGCTTCACATATGGCAGTCACCTGATGTCTGTCTGTAGACTGCTGCAAGGTGATGTGATACAGTGATAGGGTAACAGTCTGTCTATCAGCATTATGTTTCAGACAGGTACAAGATCTGCTGCTGCCATGTCTGTCAGTATAGTGACTGTGACAGTTTAGCAATGTGTCTCATACATGTCCATGGTTAGGGGTCACAGATAACATATTGGTTGCAAACATCAGGGTATTCCATATACATATGTGCAGATGGCTGGTTGGGCTGTACAGTTTAACATGTTGCATGTACAGCAGATGCCATTAACTGGTTCTACAAAGTAATGCCATGGTGAGGGAGTCAACAGGCCTTGAAATGGTATACTGACACACACAACAGTCACAGGGAATATGCTACTCAGACACATATACACAGTATCACAGTTGCCAGTATGGAGTGTAGCACCCCTACCTATCTAGCTGTTGGTACTACAATATTATGCAGTTATTGCATGCACAACAGAGTTGATAGAGTTGAAGAGAGTCCCAAGGTACTTTTAAGGTATATAACATCACTAGCCCTTGTAAAATATGGCAATAGGGAAGTGTACTGGGAGAGAAAGGCCACAAAATACTGTATCCTACAAATATATACACTTACAAATACACACACACACTTATACACACACTCATCTGCCAGAACTGAGTATAGACCCCCTGCCTATCTAATTAATTTTACTGTAATATTACACAGTTATTGTATGTGGCACAGGGCTTATAGGGCTGAGATGTGTATACAGGTATGTCTATGTTAGATGACATCACCAGCCCTTGTAAAGAAGCCAGTGGGAAGTGTAATGGCCAGAACACATCTCAAAATGATAAAACCCACACCCCCAGATGATATGGCCTCAGGCAAACACACAAACACACACACACACACACACACACACACACACACACACACACATGTGCACACACACACACACACACACACACACACACACACACACACACACACACACACACACACACACACACACACAGTATCACATATGGCAGTATTGAGTTTTGAACCCCTACCTATCTAGTTGCTGATACTGCAGTGTTATGCAGTTATCGTACATGCCATGGAGCTGATAGGGTTGAAGAGTGTCCCAAGCTACTTCTAAGGTGTATAACATCACCAGCCCTTGTAAAGTATGGCAACGGGGAAGTGTACTGGGAGGGAAAGGCCTCAAAATACTGTATCCTACAAATATACACACTTACAAATACTTACACACACTTATACACACACACACACACACACACACACACACACACACACACACACACACACACACACACACACACACACACACACACATTTTCAGAACTGAGGTTAGACCCCCCTGACTATCTAATTAATTGTACTGCAGTACTACACAGTTATTGCACACACCATATGGTTTATAAGCCTGAGAAGTGTATACAGGTACTTTTATGTTGGATGACATCAGCAGCCCTTGTAAAGAGGGCAGTAGGAAGTGTAATGGGTGGAATACACCTCAAAATGGTAAAGCCTACACCCCCAGAGGATATGGCTTCAGCCAAACACACACACACACACACACACACACACACACACACACACACACACACACACACACACACACACACACACAGTATCACAGTTGCCAGTATTGAGTTTTGAACCCCACCTATCTAGATGTTGGTACTACAGTGTTATGCAGTTATTGCATATGCCATGGAGGTAATAGGGTTGAAGAGTGTCCCAATGTACTTCTAAGGTGTATAACATCACCCACCCTTGTAAAGTATGGCAATGGGGAAGTGTACTGGTAGGGAAAGACCTCAAAATACTGTATCTTACAAGTATACACACTTACAAACACTTACACACACACTTATACACACACACACACACACACACACACACACACACACACACACACACACACACACACACACAGTAGACAGATGCCGGTATTGGGTTTTGAACCCCTACCTATGTAGTTGATGATACTGCAGTGTTATGTAGTTATCACACAAGTCATGGAGCTGATAGGGCTAAAGAGTATCCCAAGGTACTGCTAAGGTGTATAACATCACTAGCCCTTGTAAAGTATGGCAAGAAGTGTACTGGGAGAGAAAGGCCTCAAAATACTGTACCCTACGCATATACACACTTACATTTTCCAGGACTGAGATTAAAACTACTACCTATCTATTTATCTGTACTATACTGTTACATGGGTACTGCATGCACCATAGAGGCTATAGGGCTGAGAGTTTTCCAACAGTACTTTTAAGGTGAATGACGTCAACAGCTTTTGTAAAGTAGGGCAATGGGACATGTTGCGGTTGGGAAGGTCCGCAAAACACTTTACCCTATGAACCTTCCTACACACTTACACAAATTTGCCAGTACTGAGAGTAGAACACCTGCCTATCTAGTTATTTGTACTATACAGTTACATAGTTATCGCATGTGCTACAGAGCTTATAGGGCTGAGGCCAGTCCAAAGGTACTTCTAAGGTGAATGACATCAGCAGATCTTAAAGTAGGGCAATGGGAAGTGTACTACATGAGAAAGGACTAAAACTCTCATTCCTACACACACCCCGCCCCAACATATACCCACACTTACATATGCTGAGACTGAAGTTAGAACTCCTATCTATCTAGTTAGCTGTACTATAGTGTTATGCAATTATTGCATGTGCCATAGAGCTTATAGGGCTGAGGCCAGTCTAACAGTACTTCTAAGGTCACTGACATCAGCAGATCTTGTAAAGTAGGGCCAATGGAAGTGTACTGGGTGGGAAAGGACTAAAACTCTCATTCCTATGCATATACCCCACCCCACACTTACATATTCCGGGACTGAGGTTAGAACCCGTACCTATCTAGTTATTTGTACTTTAGGTTTACAAAATTATTGCACATGCCACAGAGCTTATAAGGCTTAGGAGAGTTCAAAGGTACTTCTAAGGTGAATGACATCAGCAGATCTTGTCAAGTAGGGCAATGGGAAGTGTACTGTGTGGGAAAGGACTAAAACTCTCATTCCTACACACACACCAAACCCTACACTTGCATATGCTGGGACTGAAGTTAGAACCCCTACCTATCTAGTTATTTGTACTTTAAGTTTACTCAATTATCACATGCGCCACAGAGCTCATAGGGCTGAGGCTAGTCCAAAGGTACTTCGAAGGTGAATGACATCAGCAGATCTTGTCATGTACGGCAATGGGAAGTGTACTGTGTGAGAAAGGTCTCCTAATACGTAAACCTACAGACAGACACACACACACACACACACACACACACACACACACACACACACACACACACACACACACAGGCAGGTGATGTGATATTACAACCCCCACCTCATTACTATCCACAATGGTTCTCACCTTCATGCTGGAACGTGCAACCAGTTACAATTGGTATGCAACTGTCTGCAGCAGGACATCATTCTATGCCATTCAGGGTATCCCTGTGTATGAATTACTCTGTGTGTGTGTCTCCCTGTGTCTCTCTCTCTCTATCACTGTCTGTCTCTCTGTTCCCCATGTCTATGTGTCTGTATGGTTGACATATTGTAATATGTTGCCCATTAATATGTGTGTGTATCACATGCAACAGAAGCAGATATATCACATATGGGCCACCTATAGCTGGATGTGGGTAATCCTGTCTGATGGACATGTGTGGAGACAGTTATTGTGTACATAGCTGTGTGTATGCAAAGACATCTGCACAATACAGATATATAGTCTGATGTGGTTTCCAACATGGGCTTTACTTGTCTAAGTGTAGGAGCATGCCCAGTTTGACCTTCTATAGTAAGTGTGGAACTCCATTCCAGAGATTGATGTACTCCAGTCCAGGGTTTTGTGTGCTACAGCCATACATCTCAACCTGTTAGTGCAATATATCTGGGGATAGCCTGCCAAAATGGGGAGACAATGGCCCAAATGTACAGAGATACTGTAACTATTTCTCTTAATGTGTGAGTTGCTAGAGTTACAGGGTTTGTTTTAGCAGACATTTTCTGACATATGTGATGTTTGACACTCTTCTGTAGTGTGTCATTACCTATAGACAGGAATCCTCACATCATCACAGTGATTTACCAGTGAAATACAAGATGGATGATGCACAAACCAATATTATGAGCCAAACATTAGACATTCTTGCACAACCTGGCCAGTTGAGACGTGTGGCTACAGGCAATTGACTGATGAAGCTGTGTAAACAGTCCAGCAACTTGGTGATATACTGGCTGGGGATCTTCTGCTTATGTGGTATTTTCCTTACCTGGAAGGTCATATCCTGGTGTGGGCATACCACTCAACTGTACAGGTTTGTTCTGATTGTACAGATGTTTGTCCATTATTTATCCATGTGTCATACACCTGTGGTTTCCTGGCAGGTTGATGGCATATACTTAAAGGGTGAGAATTAGGAAAATAATGATGGAACATTTGTGTTTCAGACTTCATAACCTTCAGCCAATACATCAATATCAACTTTCTAAGTTTGTAAAGGCAATATTTAAAACACAAGCCTATTACTGGGCCTTTGTCACACTTTTATTTATGACCTTGTCCAGATGTCTTCCTGTAAGAGGTTGATAGGTATATGTGTGGGTACAGAGTGCATTCTACTGGCAGAGATGTCCATCCTATGTGTGGTACATTCCACATAGCACTGTGATTTCCAGGTAAATCAGTGGCAGAGCGGTACAGAGTAATGCAATGAACCACTGGCAGACATCTGTGTATAGGCTGATAGGTTGATATGAGGTTAGTAGGCTATTGGCCCTGAAGCCCTTATAACCCTCACAGAAGTGAGTGTAGCACAGGTTAAGTCATGTCAGCACCCAAAGCCTCTGTCCAGCAGGGACACAGGTGGAATCACCAAACAGTATGTTCTGTTTCCCATGCATTTATACAGGGAGCACTTCACTAGGGGTATTGAAGCACTCGGCATGGTGTGGACAGGGAGTCTATTCTACAGATGGGGCAGTGTGTGGGACACATATCTGTTACACAAACAAGCCCTATTGATATCACAGACCAGGTTGATGCTGCGCCTACAGGTAGATCTAGTGGGCCTTGACTTCCAGATGTGCAACAGTTCCATCATGGCTGGGTCTGGAATGCTTTGTATGCCAGAAGGGGTCACCTCTGTGGAGTCTGTATGGAACTGAGTAGAGGGACAGTGCTGTTAAAGCCCATCTGTGTAGGGTAGGTGTTTGTGGTCCTGTGTTCTTCCGGTGAGGAGCTTCTCTGGTCTCTCCCACTGCTGCATGTGCTTTGCGAGGTACATGCTGAAGGGGGCATTGAACAAAATAATTGGCCTTATAAGGATAGCATACATGGATCTTATGACTTCATTGTCCCTGGATTGACAACCATTATGTCTGAGCTGTCCCATCTATGAATCTTTCTGTACAATGGAGGCAACATGGTGCTCATACTTCAGGTTGCTATCCACCTAGATGTCCAAATGCCTCACTACTGATGGTGTATGTAGGAAATTGTTGTTAATGTGATACCATGTGGGGCCATCAGTCTCCCCAAAGGGGATGCTGATGCATCTGCAGACATTCAGCTTGAGTCGATGTTTCTGGCATCAGTCATTTGTTTTGCTGAGACCCTGTTGTAGGATGTCCACATCATTTTGGGTATTGATGTCTGTTCCCAGGCTTGCAGTCATCTGCCTATTTGGTCAACCATAGGCCAGTGTTTTTGCCTGCACCTCAGGGATGTATATCCCATATACCAGGGACTCCCATAACGGTTGCTGGGGTATGTCACTCGGTATGGCTGTACTGTTTCAGTTGGCTACCCCTATTATGATTATGTGGGGTTTATCAATTCACCAGTTTATACTGCGGTGGTGATGCTGCGGTAGCATTGTCGCCTCACAGATAGACATTGTCCTGTTCAATTCTCAGCTAGAGCGTCTTCTGTGTGGAGACATGCGTGAATGGGCGTACCTTCATTGAAGGTTGTGCGTCAGGGCTGGCAACTCGGCACGTAAAAATCTACTGCCAATCATTAGCGGACTAGAGTTCCACTGTGGCGACCCTTAACCAGGAAAAAGTCAAAAGACACAAACAACAACAACATCAATTCACCAGTTTGCTACCCATCTGGTAACATGGATTGCTGCCTAGTTGACAGAGTTTATGTACTATGGCCAAGTGGGGAATAGTGTGTAAGGCTTTGGCCAGATCAAGGTGGCTGGAGTGCACCATCTTTCCCTCATCCATGCCTTTTTTGGCTGCCTCTGGAAAATCACCTAGAGTTCACTTACATACCTCCCCTGAGAGACTGTGTAGGGTAATGTATTTGGATTTTGCCAATGTCCCTGTTAATGTGATCCATGATAATCCATTGCATGGCCTTGCAGATCAGGCTAGTTAGGCTGATGGGTCTTTCATTTCCTAGATCGGTGAAGAGTCCACCTTGGTGTGAAGGGCTGACAGTGGCTATCTACCACTCAGCTGTGACAAAGGCAATACTCAGGGTTTGGGTGTGTAGGGTGCATAATGATGCTGCCATTTCATGCCTGGGTTCCTGTAGGTTGCAGCCTGGGATGCCATCAGGTCCCATGGAGGCTGTCTTCTTGACATTGAGAGGGCAGAGATACCCTGTTCCCTAGTGATGAGGCTTGGGTGTTCAGGTACTGGGGATGTCCTGCTTCCATGATGGGGGACAGAGGTAAGACATTTCCACTGAATCTGCCAACCAGTGGATTGGCTATATCTACAGCATTTGTTTATGTGGTGTCCTTGAACACCAGTTCTGCACAGATCTGGGAACTTCCTTTGGGAATGCTGACATATGTGAGGAAGGCCTTACTATTGTCTGTCTAGATGTTGGCAATTTGGACTCGGTGTTGCCTTTAGTGGATTTCACTGGTGCTCCACTAGAAACATATCTAAATGACAGAGACCTCCCAAACACAAACATGCTACACATACTTCCGCTGCAGACACAATACATATAATAGCTCATGCACCAGTGTTTCACCTGTCAAGCCCATGAAGCAAAACACAAAGCCAAACATATTAGACATAGGTGAATCCATTATCACTTATCAGTTGTCTGTCAGATGCCAGGATCCACCACACCACATATGCACTCAAGTCTCTCAACAACAGGTACTGTTATGACTCCCTCATAGTCCATGTTGGTATGAACAATTTGAGATGTACCTCTCCAGACTATATGAAGAGAGACATGACTGAGCTCTTGGACTATGTGTCTCAGGCAAGTATGTCCCTAGCCTTAAGCAGCATTTTGTCTTCACCTAGGATGATGCCTCAACACAAACAGAAAATGACTGACTTAAATAATTGGCCTAGTTTCTGGTGTCCTTCAAAGGGGATCCAGTATCCATCAGCCTGGGATGACATGATTGACAGACCACAATTCTTTGCCAGAGATGGTCTTCATCTATCACCTCTGGGATTTTGGCTACTGGCAAAAGCTCTTGTGCCTTTTTTTTAGGCAGTGTCACAAGGACAAAATTCCAGAAGTAAAAATTCCATCTAAAACCAACCTCAAGGTTATGCTGTTGAAAGCTAGGAGTCTTAACATGAAACTGCACTCACTGGAAGAAGTCCTCACATTGGAAGACACAAACATTTGATACCTGGTTCATGGCTGTGGAGAGCACCCAGCCATACCTGGTTAGCTTCCACATGTTAAGACCACAAACTGAAGATGTGAAAATGAAAGGAGGAGGTGTATCAATATTCATTAAAGATAAACATGTCTCCAGACTGGTTAAACAGTATGATTCCCTGGAGATACTTCAGGTGCAATTAACTGTTGGTAGGACACCTATTCAAGTCATTGTCAGCTACAGGACTCCTGCCATGAATCAGGACACCCTTTCTGCCTATTTGATCTCCTTGAGTCTATCAAGATATAGCTGAACATCATGGTTTTGGGCAACTTTAATTACCTATCCATTGACTGGTAAATTACTTATGCTCAAACTCACTTGCCCAAAGGTTCATTGACTTAATTAACTCCAATGCCCTGGACCAGCTGGTTGACACTCCTATAAGGGGTACCAACATCCTGGATCTGGTGCTTACCAATATGGGGGACCCTGGTATTACCCCCACTTTAAGGTCTTCCCCTGGTGAGATCTGACCACAAATCAGTCTCATTCAAAATGACTATCACACCTGACCCCCCCCCCCCATATCAACAACTAGACTAAAAAAATTCTCTAAAGCAGATTATAACCTCTTACAGGATGGTATAAATAACTTCACTGCACCCCCCCAGATGGAAATGGCAACTATGCCATGTTCTACACCAATGCTTTATACAAACACCTGTAAAACTGCATTGGCTCAGCCGTACCTGATAGGACCAAAACAAACACTTCAAGGAAGAGCAAACTTGCCTGGTGGACAACTGCCATTAACAGGCTTTACAATAAGACGAAGAAATTGTTGTCTAAGAGTAAGAGGGAGAGGGCCCTAAACTGGAAACACTCCCTTCTCAGCTTAAACAAGCAAATAAGATTTCCTGTGTGAAGACCTCCAAAGCAAACTACAAACCCAGATTAGCTTCCTCAACTAAGGGCAACCCTAAAGCATTCTTTAGTTACATTCGTAACCAAAAAGGAAAGGCCCAGATTTGCACCAAACTGGTAGTTAATGATACCACTTATACTGAGCCTGTGGACATAGCTAACTTGTTAGCCAATAGGTTCTGTGAAAACTTCACTCCCTTGTCCCTGCTACAATTACCCCATAGCATCCATACCACCTGTCCACTACCTTGTATCTCTAAAGAGCAGTTCACAAAAGCCCTCTCCAAGGTGAAAAACACAGCATCTATGGGACCTGATAACATCCCGGGCTGCATCCTACATAGGCTCCAACAAAAATTAGCAACACCATTTGGTAATTGTTTCAATCATAGTCTAAGCACCGGCCTCACCCAGCTGAGTGGAAAATGGCCACCATTTTTCCCTTACACAAAGGTGGTGCTTCCACTGACCCTGGAAACTATAGATCTATTCGCCTGACTAGCCTCATCTGCAAGGCCATGGAGTGAATTATCATGGACCTTACCACCAAAGATATAGAAAATCTCCAAACACCTGACCCTGCTCAGTTTGGATTTGTCAAAGGGAGCTCATGCCTGTAAAACCTGGAGGACTTCTTTGAGACTGTCACCAAGGCTCTGGATGAGGGGAAATCTGTGCATACAGCCTACCTAGACTTAGCCAAGACTTTTGACACTTTCCCTATTTCACACTATTGCTTCTGTGTTTTGGTATCGGCAGCTATCACACTATGGAGACTTTAAATGTAGAGTTGGATTATAATCCTGAATCTATTAACTTGAACCAGAAATGGAATAACATCGTGGAACCAGGAAATAACCCTCTGCTTACCCTTGAACTGCATCCTCCTTTGTTGCCGTCTACAACAGGTATTGTGGACAATTTAAATGAATTCAATGACTTGAGTAGAGAGTTGGAAAATAACTTATATAAATTGCAAAGACTCATTTGGCAGAGGAGACATATGGAAGCTAGTTTACACTTCCAGATTGTCCCTTGAAGCATGAGAGTCTTATGCATGCCAACATATGGTGATAGCCACCGAGAGCTACTTAGAAGATGGCAAAAATTGAATTTGGAACTAAGTAACAGTTACATGAGATTGCTCATTGATTATTTTTCACCCGTTGAAGCTGAACTCATGCGCAAGGTAGAGGCTTTGAACAAAGATCTACGGGCTCGCTTCAAGGGTTTGATATATGAAAGGAAAATAGAAAATTTATATGCTCAAGTAGCTATTTATCGTGACAAGTTACAACAAATAAAATATCGGAAGTTGCAACGGGACTATAGAGATTTTACTACAGGGCAGGTCTTTGTTTGGCCGAGGAACAATCAAACCAACAGTCAGGGGCCTCTCAATGTTAAACGTACTGAAAAGAACAGTTCTAACCCTGTTGAAAGAACCATGGTCATGGACAACATTATATTGAATGATGTTGCTTGTAGCAACAATGTAACTGGGTCTAGTCTATCTACTGCACCTTTAAATGAAAGCTCGGCTTTGACTATCAGTTCTTCGGCAGCTACTCCACCACCCAATCAGCAGGCGCTGATTGAACAACAGGAAGACAATGGTTTGGGAGCAAGGCCGAAAGCCTTGGATAAGGGTTTGGAAAGTTTTTTACCGTATCCAGTGAAACTCCGCGAACCCTTCAGAGACAGATCACACAGTCGGGGACGGAGGAAGCGAAAGTTTTCAGGAGGAATTCAGGCCAACGAATGAAGAATCAGGAACTGAACCAGCTAGTTTTTAATTTATCCAGGTTTGAACTTACTGATAGAGACTATTCACTATTAAATAAAGGCTTATCTTTCATACCGTCACAAAGCAGTGATTTGAGTGAACTGTTAACAGATTTACGAATATTTGGACGTACAATTACACTCAAACTGATGTTTAATAACGAAAATAGTAGTATTATACAATGTGCAAATAGATTTAAATGAAAAAGTTCTTTTGTTCCTGCTTTTCCAGCTAATGTGGATTGTTTCATACAGCTATGTGAAAATGATTTTTATGCATATTTTAGGAGACATGAACGTAAATGTACTTACTTCAACTTGAATAAGGAACAGCAATTATCTTTATTTAATCTTTCCCATAATGCTGATTTAATTATAAAACCAGCCGATAAGGGGGGTGGTATGGTATTACTTAATACTGATGATTACCATACCTCTATGATGGATATGTTGCAAGACACAAACACATATTTGGAAGTTAACTCTGAATATTTACTCAAGTTAGTGAAGAGAGTGTATGATGACATCTATGATTTATTAATGTGTAGACAGATTACACAAGAATTATATGAGTATTCTTTGGTTGATTTTCCATTGATACCATATATAAAAGGCTTGCCTAAAATTCATAAAGGCATTTTACCCCCCCCCCCCATGAGACCCATAGTGGTAGGTGAAGGTTGGGTTACTGAAAGAATCTCTAATTATTTGGAAAGTTTATTGGGACCGACAGCAAGGAATATATCCGTCATTCTTAAAGACAGCTATCAATTGATTAATGAATTAAATACTTTATATAGCGATGTAGGATGTTTATTCACTTGTATATTAGTAACCCTAGATGTGAAAAATCTGTTCACCTCTATTCCTAATGATTATGGCATAGAAGCCATAAGGGAATTTTTGTGTACATTAGATAGTTTTAATAATGAACAAGTTATTTTGATTTGCACACTTTTAGAGCTCGTGTTATCTAACAATGTTTTTCTATATAGAAATGTTATATGCACAAAAATGGGGGGGGTCGCCATGGGGACTCCATGTGCAAACTCGTATGCAAATCTTGTAGTATACCAATGGGAGAGAAGATTCTTGTTTAATAGTCCTTATTACAAGCAAGTCTTACTATATAGAAGATTTGTTGATGATATTTAATTTTTTAGGAATGGCAGCATAGAAGAATTATATGCATTCATCAGTTATCTAGAATCAACTACTGATTTTCTGAGATTTTCCCTTGAGTTTTCATCTAACAAGGTGGACTTCCTAGATATAAGTATAATTAAGGATAGTCAAGGTAACATATCCACGGCCTTATATAGGAAGCCTTGTTGGAAAAATGCACTACTGCATTTTAGCAGCATGCACCCTAGGTTTGTTTTCTCCAATATAGTGAAGGGACAATATCTAAGAATCATCAGGACTTGTAAAGATGTTTCAATTGTGCACAACAACTTGACGTCATGCATACTTTATTGTTAGATAGGGACTATCCTGACCCCATGTTAAGTAGGATTAAAGAACTTGTTATGAATGTCCCTAATGATAGGGGCAATAATATCAAAGGAGCTATTGGTTATAGAAGAGGTGGAAAGGCTACTGTTAATGATGCTAAGGTAGCCTTTATAACCAGATACACCAATGATAATAAGAACATCATGGACATTATAAAGAAGAATTGGAAGGTACTTACTATTGATTCCAAGATTCAGGATATAGTAGGCAGTATTCCTTCCTTTACCTACAGGAATAGGAAGAATTTGAGGAGGATTTTATGTACTGAACATTTTCAAACTGAAAATATCAATCATATTAGAAGTAAAAATAAGCTAGGCACATATGCTTGTAATAAATGTAACATGTGTAAGTTTATTTCAAGGGAACAACATTTTATTCATCCTGTCACTAATTATAAATTTATACCCAAATTTTATGCAAGTTGTGAAGATGAAAATCTTATCTATCTAGCGACCTGCATACACTGTTCAGTGTTCTATGTAGGTATGACATCTAGAAAACTGAAAAGACAGGATGTACAACCACATATACGACATAAGAAGGAACAATCAACAGAATGCCATAGCCAAACATGTAAATAGTCATACAGATCATATTTTTAAGTTTAGGGTATTACAGATAATAAATAAAAATAGGAGAGGTGGGAATAATAATAATAATTATTTAGAATCCATTGAATTATGTTGGATTTTTAAGTTACGAGCACATCTAAAACCTGGCTTAAATCAATTTGTCAGTATTAAGCCAGTATTAGTTGCTCATAAATATTAAAATATGAACTTATATATGTTTATATGTATATTTATTTTAGATTTATATAGTTATTTCAGTAATTTATAATAATATTCTTGTTTCATATGAATTTATTTATTCATTATGCAATATATATATTTTTATTTTATTTTTATTTTCAGGTTCTATATGTATTTCATTTATTGCATTTATTATATTGTATTATACTTGATATATACATGGTTTAAGGCTCATATTTTAGATATTACATCATGTTTTTTATAGGCAGCGTGCTTGTTATGAATTGTCTGAGTCAGCAGCATCTTAGTTATCTGACATTAACAGTCACTATGGTTACCTAATTTACCTGATTTTATTGTTTGATTGATTTTAATCAAGGTGAATTGGTTAATATATTTAAAGACTGTGTTCTAACTGTTATAGTGAAATCAGAAGAAGCGTTCAGCGTTCAGCATGTGAAAACGCTTATTTCTTTTAATAAATTTTTGGAGCTTTTATGTACATCATAGTGGTGGTCTTATCCTGTATTCTTGCAACATTTTGGTCTTCTCTTTCGGATTGAGACCTCTGGATAGCGGCAGAACCCTACTTCACACTACCTAGACGTAGCCAAGACTTTTGACACTTTCCCTCACTCAGGCATCATTGACAAACTCACCCAGCTAGGAATGAACCCCGTTTATCATTAGGTAGGTCACTAACTGGCTCACTGATAGAAGGGGAATCCACCTCCAACAGTAGACCCATAACCAGTGGTGTTCCACAGGGATCAGTCATGTGACCTCTACTATTCAGAATGAATTTCTCTGAAGTACAAGCAAAAACTAAAGGTATGTGGCTGACAAAGTTTGCTGATGACTGCAAACTGGGAACGGTCACAGAATTTCTAAATAATGCCAACATCCTACAAGAGGGTCTTACACAAACAAATGATTGGCGCCAAAGTCATAGCCTTAATATCCATGCAAATAATGTATTGTCATCCCTTACAGTAAGAGCAGTGTTCCTGCTAACTACCACATCAATAGCAACACCCTAAGTATGCACTCAGTGGTGAGAGACCTGGGAACACAGGTTGACAGCAACCTTACCTTTGATCACCATGTCTCCACAGTGGTAAGAAGGACATTCTATATTGCACATTTCATAAGCAAGGGCATTGCCTCCAGAAAAAAATAAGTTATAACCTCTGTGTGCTCATCTGTCATCAGGCCAGTGATTGAGTACAATGCTCCTTTTGGTATGTACTTTTCCAAGCACCTGCAGTAATTGGAGAGAGCACAAAGGTTCCTCACAAGGAAAATTCAATATCTTCAGCATCTGTCCTATGTGGGCTTGCTGAAATCACTGTCACTTTATTCTGCTTCATGCAGATTACTCTGGGGTGATTTCTGTCTTGCATATAATGCAATCTCTGACCCTGCTTTACTAGAAATACTGCATATCCGCAAGTCAAATGGCATACTGGTTACTCTCTCTAAAGACTTTAACCTGGTTTGTGACATTAATGGAACCTGCTGGAGGGACAGAGTTGTCTCCTAGAGGTTACCACACCTTTGGAACAGACTCCCACTTCACGTCAAACCAAGCATCTCATTGCACCTCTTCAAACGAAATCCGGACTATTGGATGGGTAACCGTAAATTCAGCTTGGGGGTTCCACTTATGTCTCTCTTGGACAGTGGCAATAGGTACTGATTGTGGAAACAAGGGTAGAACTTGACTAAGCTTGTAAGGACCCTAGAGGCATTAGCCTAGTATCGTCCTATGATCCTATGATCCTAGGAATACATGTTGCAGAAGTGAGACATATGCACCTGTTTCTCAATATGTTGTGTACAATACACACTTACACACACACACACACACACACACACACACACACACACACACACACACACACACACACACACACACACACA
This sequence comes from Protopterus annectens, assembly GCF_019279795.1. NCBI lineage: Eukaryota > Metazoa > Chordata > Ceratodontiformes > Protopteridae > Protopterus > Protopterus annectens. The sequence continues at coordinate 621,115,056 of NC_056729.1, read as the reverse complement.
CACACACACACACACACACACACACACACACACGCATGTTTTGTGATCAGCATGGATGCAACATGTATGTATGTGTGTTCATATTTCTGATGAAATGATGTCTGCTTTAAGACATGTATATAGCAATTTCAATGTCTATTGTCAGTATAAAGCTTTAGATGATGTAACAATGCAGTTGTACTATTTATTTTTGTAGTGTAGTTCACATCTGGGAACAACTACTGACATATCCATTTTCAAGTGCATTGTTGCAGGGCACATATGCATCAGATTAAATATAAGTTTAGTCACTAACAAGTGCCTTCCCTTTGGTTGTATTTTTACATGATTTATAATAGGATGAAGATGAAATGGCATTAAACATAGTAATACATGTCAATCAGCTGTTTCCATAACACTGCTGAGCAACCAGTTTGTGTGATTGATGACAAAGTGCTTGTGCATGCGAGATTCACATTGAATGAATATGATTTAAACTTGAGAAGTAGTTATGCATATAGGCTATGGTAGAAATATATGTTGTAAATAATGTAGTTTATATTGGAAATATTGTGTCATAACTCTTGATATTAAAGACTATTCCTTTTGCCTTCCCCGTTTGCTGGGAGTTAAGTGAGCAGACACAGTCCGCTGCTTAAATGGGAAAATAGTAATAGTTCTATTGGTTCATCTTCTTTCATGCAAACACACTAAGTAGTGCGGCATGGCAGTCAGCACTTTGGACAGTACTGAGTGTAAGAGAAACACCTGCAGCCTATCTTTCTCTGTAGCAGCAGGTGTAACCGTAACAAAATCATATTTTGAGCACACATGATATAAGGTTCGAATCCAGCTCAATGTAATTTTTTTCTAGTTATAATTTCAGGATGGCATTACATAATTAAATGCAATAGTTATTGCAAATGTGAGAGACAATGACTACAATGAAGCACTGTATAAAATGAACATCAGTCAATTGATTTATGTCAACAATACACATACCGGATTGGCATTTTTATTCATTCATCAGTCTAAATAAATGTCAGAGTAAACATTTAATATCAGTGCCTTTACTCTGCTTAACTGTGTTTCTTTAGTGCAGTGATATCCTCAGGTATACAGGGAAAATGTATGTAGTCACTGGCATGTTGTAACATAACATTCAAAAATTGATGTAGGAATCTGGATGCTGATGCTTGTGCCACCCCCAGTATATCCCATGTTGGTCTCTGGAAAGTTCTTGTTGCTAATATTCTAAGTGCAACACATACCTTAGTCTCCACAGGTACTGATTCCCCTCAGTTTACCCTTGCTGTCAGTTGAGGATGACAGAGGTTGCAAGGTTTTTGTAGTGTGTCTCTATCTACCCTGTAGTGCTCTACAATTTCCACCCCATGCAGACTATGAAAAGTTAAATGGTGTTTAAACACCCTTCTCCTTCTTGGCTGAGGCTTATTAGCAGCAGCAGCAATACAGACTTGGGCCTGTTGCACATACACATGTGTAAGAGCAACTGCAACCCCTAACATTCTTTCCATGTAGAGTAGTTTATGTGTCTGCATTCCAATAGGTTTTAGAATTCAAAGCTAAAATCTGCACTGAGTGTACACAATTGTTTTATAACTTGTTGAATAGCTTCTCCATCTTGGATTTGATGATTAGCATACAGTTCATCTGCTTATGCTGTAATTAGCCTACCACAATGTTTATCATGTTTGTGCAGCTCTACACGATGTACAGAGCCAATTGCTGAATACAAATCAGCACACTACCATGTGTGTGACATTGCAGCTGTGATGTGCACATGGTCATAATGCACCATGTAGGCTTTATTGAATCTTCACCAAAATGATGCAGCACAGAAACCACAATGTAAATAAAATGTAGATCCTCCAAGAATGTAATTTATTTTAGTTACTCATAATGCTTTGCAGCTTTCTTAAATCTTTGCTCAGTATCTACCATGAAATAATTGTATGGGTGTGGTTAGAGAGAAAATGGAATAAACAGTGAAACTAAAAAGTTAAATAGCACACTAATTGTTTATGTTTTGCAAAATCACTTGCAACTTTATCATGACAGGTACGACAGGAAAATAAATTAAATGTAACACAAATATGCATCCAAACATGACCAATAAACTTTAAGTTGCTTTTACTTACAAAAGAACTCAAATTTTGATTATATTCCTGCCTAATCTTGCTCTACATTTCAACTTCAGGTATACAATTCAATCCTTATTCATAAAAGTTGTGACTATTCAGAAATGCCATTTAAATGTCAATGCAAAGCAAGTTTATTTTTTTTTTTTGCATTTGATACCCTTGACCTCCTCATATTGCAATAAAACATAAAGAAAACATGCAAATAGTTTCACAACTTCTGTTACACATTTTAAAAAAATAGTTACCTGTAAAATTTGTGATTTTACCATTTGAGCATGGAATACAGTCAAAGCAGCAAACTGGTTGACCCTTTCTTGGGATTTTCACGTTTCCTGCAAGGCAGGTTTCACTACAGACTGAATGTGGAACCTGAAAGGTAGTTCAAAGGAAAACAACAGTGAAAATACAAATGCAGGTAATGACAAATTATTCTTCTCATTATACAATTCCCTTTGTATGCATTTGTTTAGCTGCACTATTCCCATATGAGCATCATACTGTACTAAATCACTGGAGCACAATGATAATTAAAAATGTGCTCGCCAGGAAGTGCATCATTCCGAACTGAATAAGCCATATCATGATACTGAAAGGAACCTCTATTATTATTCACTTTCTATGATTGTAAATAAAAATATAGCTTCAAGTTTATGTTCTAGATGTATGGCAGTGGGGACTATTAACAAAATACAAATATTATAAGCTTGTAGATTCAACTGCCAAGCTTATAGCCTACTGGCCATCAAGAATTTTAATTGCTGCAGCCCCATGTTTATGTATTGTGTAAATACAAACAAAAACAAACCTATAATATGTAGAAGTACAATAAAAAGTTAAATAAAACAATAACCAAGGGAAACCACAATGAAGATGCATAAAGATAAAAACCACTACTTCATTAAAATAAAAATAAGATGTCCATCATACCGATCAGTGTTGTAGTACCCTTAGATATATGGGTTATATCCTGCTAAGAATTTAACAGACAGACAGCTTCCAAAGCTTCAGAGAACCTTACACATTCCCAAATTCTCAGGCACCTTGAACTAAGCTGAATTGAAGATAAGGTTGGGTGCCAAGCCCTTCAGAGCTTCTGCTGCCACTGACAAATGTGCTCCTCTAAGGTTTCAAGGATTGATGATCAGCTTGGTGGTGTTCCTTTTCTGGACAGATAAGTTCCCTTTGGGTGAAAAAACTTACATTTTCTAAATATCGTTTGTGTTTTATCACTTTCTTCTTCAGGAAAACTATTCTAAAGTTAGGAGTTTTATGTTTTAACAGATTGCCATAACACTGTATTGTAGTTTGGTTCAGAGACCCACCATAATTAAAAATCCTGGAATGTTTAAATGTCTTAGCCGTCCATACTGTAAATACATACGGGAAGGAAGAAGTGTAGAAATTAATGGCAAAGTGTTGAAAAGCAGTAATAGATATACTTGCCAATCCATAATGGTAGTTTATCTTGCTTTATGCCAACTATGTCCTTCCTTCTATGTAGGAAAGACAGAACGTAAACTAAAAGATAGGATTTAAGAAAATACGTATACCATTTCAAAAAACAAAACAGAGAATGCATTAGCTAGACATGTAAGAGGAAACCCTAACCACACTTTTAAATTCTAGGTAATAGAACAAGTTTACACTGACTCAAGGAGTGGACCCCTAACAGTAATTCTTGAACAGTTAGAATTACTGTGGCAAATCTGCTTGAACGTATATTTCCCCAGGATTGTATGACATGTGCTCAATTCATTGCATGCTAAAAGTGAAAAATTTGAGGAGATAAATGTTCTAAATTATGCTCTAAAATGTTTTAATATATGTGTTTTATAAAATTTTTTTCTAAATATTTTACATAAATTAAATTATTGAGACTTTTTACAATGGTTTTATACCTATGTAACAGTGAAGAATGACCGGTATTGTAGTAGCTTGCTACCGAACAATCACATGAGAGAACTGGGAGGGGTATTTAAAACTCTAATTTGTACTTGTTTTTTATCTGAAGAAGTTCAGGTTAATATACTAGACAAAAATAAAATGCTTTATTTTTCTCCATTAAATACACTTATTTAATTTGGAGTCTACTGTTTTATTTGCCTGAACCAGTTGCCAGTGTTTCATTTTTGGTTTGTCTTTCGTTTTTGAATTTTATTTGTTTGTTTGAATAAGTTCATAGCATCTCACGGTTTAGACAGCACTCCATACCACTTTGTTGAACCTGGAGGTGAGAGGGAAATGCTAAACAACTTGAGCATTGTTGTGGCTACTTTGAGCCAACAAGTGGAAGCTTTACAAAGAAGACTGGATAACACTACTATGAGAGAGTTGAATCTCTCTAATGGGCACTTGACCAGCTATGAATCTTCCATTCCAGTACATCCTGATACAGCAAGAGCACCCGGTAAGCAGCTGCAATTAGCAGCAGGGGCTTCCAGTACAGAAGTGAACATAGACCTTACTCAACTGTATTCCGCTAGATGGGAATCAAGTTTACACCAAGAACTAAATCATGATTTGCATGCAGTGAGAAACACTCCAAGGCTTATTGGGATCCCATGTTGAACATCAGATAATCAGGCTGGAGGTAACACTGTCCCTATTTCTACTAACTTGGCACTATTTGACAATAAATTACTCAAATACAAAAAAAAAAATATGCTTGGAGATAGAATACTGTGAAGAATGTATTCAGTTAAAATAGTCCCAAAAGGACTACAAATTTGTCAATATCCAACAGGGTTAGTGTCAGACTCTAACTTTCACAAGGACTTGATTCAATTATTTAATCAACAGGGTTTGGATCTCCTAACCCTCATGATAAAGCACTACCAGATAATAGGGAAGGGAATAACAGATAATGTCCAGAGGCTTGATGAAGAGATTCGTGGACATACTGACTTTCCAAGATATTAATATGATTACAACAGAATATTTCATAGTACTGACCAGCACACTGGCAAACTAAAAACAACAAAAATTAAAAAACGTAATTGCGATCGCTTACAATATGAAAAAGGCACTGCTTTTCCATGCCCATCTAATTCACAAATATGGAATCCGGAAGTCAATTCCCACCCCATGCATATGCATGAATTGGAGGCAGGAAATGATGCAAATGAACTTCCTACAACTACTGCATGCAATGGAATGGAAGACATAGGTGAAGGAACATCAAATGAAGCATGAGGAAATGGAACCATAAGTCAAAGTGAACATATTCGCAGCCAAAACCAAGGATATATAATGAATAACAACTATGTACACCGAAATATGAACTTCCAGCAACAAAACCAACAAATCATTCATCAAGGTAACAATAATACAGCCTTCAACAATCAGGGTTTACCACTGCCAAACAACAGATGAAAACAACAAGAGCAAAGCACACAACAAGAAGTGGAGGTAAATAAAACATAGGACTGTGATATAGTACAGAACTGTGCAATTGTCAAAAACAGTGAAGGTGATTTTCTTATTTACAACTATTCATCCTTTGTGATACCTCCAGAATTGGTACTTTTAGCAAAAGGTTTAACATTTATTCCTGCACAAAGAATGGACTTACTAAAACTATTGTGGGCTTGAAAATGTTTGTAAGAAAACTGAATTTAAATGTAATTTTAGGCATTAAAAATGCTGAACCTAACCCCGTCTTTGTACACAGTATGTTTAACCCTCCTCTACATGCAACATTACATACATTTGAAAAAAAGTGTGAAACATTAATATTCATGATATATACAATAGAAAAACAGGACATAAGAGAAACATGAATAAAAATGAATGGGAGATTCTAAACTTATTAAAAACAGTTCAGGTAAGGGTGATGAAACCTGATAAAGGTGGGGGGTTAGTATTTATGGACCTGGATGACTATGAAAACAGAATAAAAAACTTATTAGACAATGAAGCTTATAAGAAAGTGTCTTTGAACCAGTTCAATATTGCTAACCAACACATTAAAATGTACATTAATGACTTGTTTATAGAAGGTAAAATAGATCTAGAAATGTACAATTATATGAACATTTTGGCTCCTTTGACACCAGTCATCTTTGGAGTACCAAAGGTCCATAAAGATTTATAGATTTACAGAATCTCACACTGAGACCAATTGTTGATGGAAGAAATTCCCTTGTATGCCAGGACTAAAGTTGTACGCAGCATACTGAAGAAATAAGTAGCAACTGAATACTAAATATGCAAGGATTCATGGTCATTCCTAGAGGAAATCATCTTACCAGAACACAATAATGATTACAACTTTCTAACAGTAGATGTGAAAGACCTCTACACCTCTATCCCCCATGCATTGGGTATTGAATGGGTATCTACCATGATGAAATGGAAAGGAGCCCCCAATACAGAAATACATCTAGTGGAGGAATTATTAGACATTATTTTGGCCAACAATTTCATTTTTTTCAAAAATAAGTATTACTTACAGAAAACTGGAGTGGCCATGGGTTCCCCATGTGAAGCCAGTTTTGTTAATTTAGTCATGGCCTACTGGGAGCATGAATATATTTTTGGGAATGTTGAAATGGCTAACCATATCTTTTTTTTTACTCATTACCTGGCTGAAATAGTCATGATAAGCAAAGGAGACATAATGGTAGTTAGTGAATTGGTGAATTACTTTAATACCACTGCTAACTTTTTACAATTAAAATCCCTTACTTGGCTATACTCTTCAGGAAAGCAAGCAAGAGAGAATATAGTGTAGAAATATACAGAAAAAAGCACATATTCAAACACCTTTTTGCATTATTCAAGTGCTCACCACTTTCACCAAAAAAGATCAGTGGTGAAAGTGCAACTGGTATGAGCAGCAAGAATGGTAACCACTGATTTAGAATTTGAACATGAGTGCATTAATTTAAAGCACATGTTTCAAAAGAGACCCTATCCTTCAACTTTACTGAATGAGTTAATAGAGGAAGTTACAAACAAAAGATCCACTGTTTTTTATAAACCTATACTGGGAGGCGAACAAACACAAGATAATTTAGTAACCAGAGAAGCAATCCAAAATATTGATGCAGAAAACATGGCTAACATTAATTTCAAAACTGGATTGGTCATAACATTTAACCCTGAAGCCAATAATGTCAGAATCATGCTAAACAAAAAATGGAATTTATTATTGGACAACAGGGAAATAATGGCCAAACTAAGCAAAAGTCCCAAAATTATATTCAGGAAAGGGAAGAACTTGAAAAACTTATTGGAGGTTAGGAGATCCACCATAATTAAAAATCCCAGAATGTTTAAATGTATTAGCTGTCCATACTGCAAATACATACAGAAAGGACGAAATGCAGAAATTAATGGTAAAGTGTTGAAAAGCAGTAATACAGATAATTGCCAATCCAGAATGGTAGTTTATCTTGCTTTATGCCAACTATGCCCTTCCTTCTTTGTAGGAAAGACAAAACATAAACTAAAAGATAGGATTTACGAACATACGTACATTTAAAAAAAAACAGAGAATGCATTAGCTAGACATATAACTACACTTTCAAATTCTGAGTAATAGAACAAATTTACACTGACTCAAGGGGTGGACCCCTAACAGTAATTTATGAACAGTTAGAATTACTGTGGCAAATCCGCTTGAAGCCATATATTACCCCGGGATTGAATGATCTGTGCTCAATTCATTGCATGCTAAAATTTAAAAATTTGAGGAGATAAACATTCTAAAATATGCTCTAAAATGTTTTAATATATGTGTTTCATAAAATGTTTTTCTAAATAATATTTTACATAGGTTAAATTATTGAGACTTTTTACAGTGGTTTTATACCTATGTAACAGTGAAGAATGACCTTGGATGGTATTGCAGTGATGTTCCTTTAAGAGCTTGCTACTGAAAAATCACATGGGAGAACTGGGAGGGGTATTTAAAACTCTAATTTGTACTTGTTTTTTATCTGAAGAAGTTCAAGTTAATATACTGGATGAAAAGCGCTTTATTTTATCCATTAAATGCACTTATTTCATTTGGAGCTTACCATTTTATTTGCCTGAACCAGTTGCCAGTGTTTCATTTTTGGTTTGTCTTACATTTTAAAGCAAAATTGTGTGGCAGACAAGCTGAGCAGGACCAGGGCAGGCCCTCATGAATAAAAACTAGACCTGGGGTCTTTCAAGATTTAATCCATCTCTGGGGAATTCCTCAAGTAGACCTCCTTATCCCCTCTCTGAACAATAAACTGGCAAGATTCTGTTCCAGAACTCTATGCAACAAGGCCTGGAAGACAGATGCCCTTTTTCCTTCAGACAGGAATGTTTCTGTATGCTTTTACACCCTTTTCACTAATAACCAGTGTACTTTCGGAAGATTCAGAAGGAATCCCCCGAAATCATTGTGGAGACTCCCTTCTGGCCCAGGCAACTGTGGTTCTCCCTTCTTTTGGAAATGGCTTGGACAATTTCCACAAGATTCCTCACAGACTGGATCTGCTCATATAAGAAAATGGGTGTTTAATATACCCCATCAGTCAACTTCAATTGAGTGTCTGGATGATAGGGTCTTAATTCTTTTTAGGCTCCTATTTAATCAGGATGTCCAGCAGGTACCAATGGAGGCAAGAAAGCCTGCCACTAGAAAATCATACATTAGCAAATGGAAAAGGTTTTCTGGTTGGTGCCAACAACAAGATGCTGGGTGGGCAGATTGGCGTGATAATGGAGATGATTTTTCTGAGCTATGATACAGAATCAGAATTGCCTAGACATGGTAAGGCCTTGCTGTGTCTAATTATGATGGCTGCCAAAAAAGCAGTTACTAGAAAATGGAAATCAAAAGCTAAACCAACTATACTAGAAGCATTGAATATACTATCAGAGATAAAGCAACTGGAATTGAGATCTTTAGAAAAGGGTAGGAGCAGATTACATAGGAAAATTTGGAATTGTGGGAGCAATACATACAGGGGAGACATGAGGTTTAAAAGAAGGCAGGACTAAAATGAGTTATGTAATATTTGACTGAAAATGATTGGGTTGATTGTAAGTGTCGTATAATGTTTGCAACTGGGAGCATGTCAGTATAGTTTGTGATGTAAAATGCTTGCACCTCGGATTGCGTCAGTATGGTTTGTTTTCATTTATATAAATGTATGATTGCCTGTGTCATGAGTGATGGTTTAATAAAGATGTATAAATGTAAATTTGCCTATGTCACAAGTGACAGATAATTCAATAAAAGTATTTAAAAAAAATAACCAGCAGCAATTCAGGGATAGTTGTTCTTTGGTTATACAATATTTGTATAAGTTGCTATACTGTGGCCTTTCTTATTCCTCTACCAAGGTTCATTTATCAGCAATTTCAGCATGTATGCCCATAGATCATTCTTTTTCAATGCAGTCTTATGTCGAAATGCCTGTGGGCCCTCCTTGGGATCTTAATTTTGTGTTAGAGTAGCTAACACTTTCTCCAATTGAACTGGCTAACCTAGCTGAGTTGAGGTTCTTATTATGGACAACATAATTACTGATTGCTCTGATCTCTGCAAGAAGAATATCTGAATTGCAAGCTTTTATGGTTAATCAGCCTTATCTCATTTTCAACAGGGCCAGGGTTTCTTTGAGAACTAATCCTTCTTTTATGCTTAAAGTGGTATTGACGTTTACTTTAAGCCAAACTATCCATCTCCGTTTTCTTTCCCGAACCTAAAAATGAAGCAGAAAGGATAGACCATACTTTGCATGTCCAGAACTAAATCTTTAAGATCTTCAGATCAATTGTTCATTTCTTGTGAAGGTAAGGAAAAGGGACAATGTGTGACAAAACAGACTATTTCTAAACTGTTGTCTGAGGCTATTACCTTTTGTTGTATTTATCATAACAAAAGTATTCCAGGCAGGGTCAAGGCATACTCTATAAGGGCCTTAGCTTCAGTATGGCCTTCTGGAAAGGGCTGGATTCTAGAAGTATTCCAGAAGCTGCTACTTGGTCCTCTATACTTACTTTTACAAAGCACTAAATGCTTGATTCATTCTGTAGGTCCAGGTCAGACTTTGCTAGGATCATTCACCAGGGGCTTCTAGCTTTTTCTTCCTTCCACCTCCCAAATGTACTAAGCTAGGGTAATCTACCAATACATCTAAGGATACTGCAGCAGTGATTAATATGATTACTGTAGTATAGTTGTGTAAGTAAACTTTCTATAGTAGTGGATGTTCAAATGACCACTGCTGCAGTAACCCTTCCCTCTCTGTATTCCCCGTGTTGCTTAGTTTGTTTTTTATGAAAAGGTTTGGATATTTATTTAGTTAGTTAGTTCCTTATTTAATTTTTCCTAAGAAAAAAAATTACTAATTTAACATACTTATAATCTACATACAGAAATGAAGAAAGTCAACATCACGTATACCTCTCAACCTGGAAACATCAAAAATCTGGAAAGGCCCATGAAAAATAGGCATACATCTGTATGCTGATTAACATCAAATTTGCATACATAATTGTGTGACCCTGCCCACTCCAATGGAATTGTGGGATACCAACTTTCAAAAGCAAACTAAAACCAGACAACAAAAATATGGCACCAGAGTCCCCCTACAGCCATTCCAATTCCCATTACCTGTCTATTTCACCCCATTTACCATAAAAACTAATGTGTGCATACTGCTTTACTTTTATAATGATCATTTGGATTTTATTTGTACATTTTATAGCACAATGCACAAATACTAATATACATCTGCTAAACAAAGCAATACTGACTCACAATGAAAATAGAATTGCCATTAAAATTCTCTGCCCTTGAAACTCACATTCATTGAAACAGCTTTGAAACCCACACCACAGCCAAAGAAAATGCATCTGGCCAGTCCCTGATAAAGATTACGTTTGGGCTGTTTTCAAATCATTGGCCCCTTGCACACAAAACAAGAAACATACATGTGTTCTTTGATACACCTTCCTGACTTTATTAAATTATATTCCTTGCATAATACAGCACACTTGTTAGACAGAGTGCATTTTAAATTTATTGTTTGAACATTTTTCCAGTAGGCGATGAAACAAAATGCATGAACCACTGCCCAGTTCAGAATGTTTCCATCATAAAAGTCTTTTCAGTTTTTTGTTTTTTTTTTTTGGTGGGGGGGCAAACATTTTGGAAAGTTGCTAGAGTAAAATGTAGGGTTACCATAATGCATTTCACTGCCAAGTCTGAACCCATGACCCTGTGTACTACAGTCAGAGCAATATACCACTATGCCAAATCAGCAGTTTCCTTGAAGGCAGGAAGACTGAAACTTAAATGGCTATCATTTAGTGAATTCAGTTCACACTTCTCACCATAGCTCTCAACCTCTTAGCACAGAAAACCTGGACAAAGCCAATAATGGGGGAATACAGCCCCAAATTAAGGGGAAATTTCAAATACTGATGTTATAAACTTGCAACATTGCTAGAATAAAAGTTTTTTTGTTACCATTTATTTTCTGAGGAATATGAAGTCTGCAATTCAAATGCCTGTCATTATTTACTGAATTCAATCCTTCAGTGATTTGCCACAAAATATGAGGCATAAATTCACAAGAGGTGACACACACACACACACACACACACACACACACACACACACACACACACAAATGTTTAGATTATGTTTCTTTTAATATTGATATTACATTTAGGATTGTTAAACTTACATGTATACCATTAATTAACAGTTATTGGTAAATTTCAAGGTCAGAAATCTATTATAAAAATTACACTTACATGCAACAGCAATACTGGGACTTTATTACATACAGTATGAAAAATATGGATTTAATTTTCCTATTAGGTTCATAGGTTCATAGGTTCATACTAGGCTATCTGCCCTGGGGCAATTATAAGCCTAGCCCGATTCTGTATGGCTTATGCCACCCCTTGATTTGAGTATACTGTGCCCTTTTTAATGTTTAGTTTACTGTGCCTCTGTCTAATAGTGACACGGGAGTAATCCCTGGGACAAACCTACGATCCCCCATCCACCTATCGAGATTCTTCTTGAAGAGATTCAGTGAGGTGCTCTGCCTCACATGAACTGGAATTCTATTCCAGAGTGAAGGGAGCCTCTGGGTTATGAACCTGTCCCTCCAGCAAGTTCTATTTATTTCTGTGCTGAGGTTCAAGTCTCCCGAGCGTGTGGCTCTAAGGGATTTAGATTTACTGAGGTGGAGCATGTCCATTAATTCTGGATTTGACATAGCTTTGTATGTCAGGCATAGATTGCCTCGAAGAAGGCAGTATGCAACTGAGTAGAGCTGGAGTTTTTTTAACCGAGCAGAATATAGCATCTGTTTGAGACCCTTGATCCTCTTGGTGAGATACTTTTGGGTTTTTTCTAATTGCTGCAGGTGTCGGGTAAGGTACATCCCAAAAGAGGCATTGTATTCTATGATGGGCCTGATGAGGGATGAATAAAGGGGCACGATTACCTCTCTTGATCTGGAAGTGAAACCCTTTGTGATGAGGTGGGCTATGTAGAAGGTCTTTCTAACCACTTTGGCAATGTGGTTTTCAAAGGAGAGATTGCTATCAACTTGGGTCCCCAGGTCCCTAATAACTTTCTCTGTACTTAATGGGTTTCCGCCTATGTGGTAATTTGTGGGCACATTGTTTTTGCCAAAGGGTATGACTATACATTTTTTGGCATTTAGCTTTAAACCATGGTGCTGGCACCAGTTATCTGTCTCTGTGAGACCTTTTTGAAGGATGTTTGTGTCAGCTGGAGAGTCGATTTATGTCGCCCAGTTTGCAGTCATCTGCGAACTTGGTGAGCTATAGTCCTCCCATGTTTGCCTGTACCTCGGAAAAGTATATACCGAACAAGAGTGGTCCCAGGACAGAACCCTGTGGGATGCCACTTGTGACCGGTTTCGAGTCTGACATGGCTCCAGCAACTCTCACTCTGAGGGTTCTGTCTTTGAGCCAGTTTGTGACCCATCTTGTGACATAGGGGTTTATATTTAAGCTGGATAGCTTATCTATGATGCCCGAGTGGGGTATTGTGTCAAATGCCTTTGCAAGGTCCAGATAGGCTGTGTGGACTACCTTCCCTTCATCTATGGCTTTGGTGACTGTTTCAAAGAAGTCAACCAGGTTCAAAAGGCAGGATCTGCCCTTGACAAAGCCGAACTGGGTAGGATCTAGTGTCTGTAGGTCCCCAATGTCTTTGTTTATGAGCTCCATGATGATCCTCTCCATAGCCATGCAGACTAAGCTAGTCAGGCTTATGGGGCTATAGTTTCCAGGGTCCTTAGAGGCTCCACCTTTGTGGAGTGGGACCACTGTTGCTGTACGCCATTCTGTGGGCACATATCCTGTAGTGAGGCTGAGATTGTATAGCTGTTTTATTTGAGGGATTAGTTCCTCTTGGAGTTCATGTAGGACGCAACCTGGGACGCCATCTGGTCCATGGAAGCAGTGTTTTTTGCTTTGGAGAGGGCAGCCTTCACCTGAGCATCAGAGATGTTTGGGAGGCAGTCCTCTGCCGGGATAGATACTTGCTCTTTTGGGGGGAAGGGGGTGGAGAAGTTTGCACTGAACCTGTCTGCCAGGATATTGGTGATGTCTGTGGGTTCAGTGTATTTTTTATCATTTAGAGTCAACTCAGAACAAGTCTGGGAGTTGCATCCCAGGTTCCTAACATAACTGAAAAAAAGCCTTATGATTGTCTTTGGTGTCCTGTGCAATTTTTCTCTCGAAGCTGGCCTTGAAGGATTTTATGAGGGATCGTAATTTTTTGCTAGTACTGATCAGAGATGCCTTCCCTATTAGGGATTTTGCTCTATCTTGTAGTAGCTTCCTCCTTCTGTTGTACAGTTTATTTATGGCAGGGGTCCACCAGATTGGACGCCTGCCTTTGGATGATTGGGTCTTGGTTTTGTTTGGGATAGCATGATCCATGTATTCCTGGAGATGTCCGAAAAATGCGTTTATATAGGATTCTGCAGTTTGGGCCGTGGTTTCCACTGGACCTGGGGCCTTGAAGGATTCCACTTCGGTTTTGAGAAGTGAGAAGTTCGCTTCTGAGAAGTTTTTCACTGTGGTTTTCTGGGCTGAGGGTGGGGTCGGGATGTGGACATCCAGTGAAATTAATTTATGGTCTGATCTTACCAATGAGGGATATACTTCTGGTGTGGAGAATAGAGTCCCCATGTTGGTAATGATCAGGTCTAGTATGTTGTCCCTTCTTGTGGGAGTGGTGACTAGTTGTTCCATAGCATTTGCATTTATAATTTCCAGGAACCTTTGGGCTAAGGTGCTGGGACTTGAGTAGTGCTCCCAGTCAATGTTTGGGTAGTTGAAGTCACCCAATATAATGGTGTTCGGAGAAATCTTCATGTTCTCCAATGTTTTCAGGAAAGCCGAGTGGGATTCCTGACTTTGAGAGGGTGGTCTGTAGGATGCTATAAACTGAAAAGCAGTCTTGCCCACTGTTAGTTGCACATGGATGGTCTCCGATACTTCGTGCAATGCCACTAACCTGGAGGTGTGGATATCCATGATAAATATGGAAACTCCCCCTCCTTTTGTGGTTCGGTCCGGGTTTTGGGGCCAAAAAGCATGATATGAGGTATAGCCTGGTAGTGCTGGGGTGCTCTCTGGAGCCTTGAACCAGGTTTCTGTCACTGCACAGATATCGATGTTCTCCATACTAAGGAGAGCTTTGAGTGCGTGCATCTTGAGGTTAAGACTTCTGGCGTTAAGCAGCATTACCCTTAGTTTCTTGTTCCTTGTGCTGTCTATGGGGTTGGGTTTGACTTTTGAGCCTTGCCTAAAAAAGGCACTATGGGGGTGGCAAGAGCCTTTGCCAATATCCGAAAGCCCAGTGGTGACAGGTGCAAGCCGTCCCTAGTGAAGCAACGTGGCTTGTCGAGCATGTCATTCCAGGCTGACAGACACTGGATCCCCTTTGAATGACACCAAAATTTTAGCCAATTGTTAAAATCGATCATTTTGTCTTTGTACTGTGGCATCATTCTAGGTGAGGGTAAGATTCTGCTCAAGGTCAGGGTCATACCAGCCTGGGCTACATGATGAGAGAGCTCCTCTATGTCTCTTTTCATGTAGTCCAGGGAGATACATCTCATGACATTCACACCAGCATGTACAATGACTGAGTAATATTTGTATTTGCTTTGGAGTGACCTGAGTGCTTGCATTATGCTGCGGATCCTAGCACCCAACAGGCAGCACACCATGACCTTCTCTTTATTCAGCCTGGTGAGTGGGACGTCAGTGTGTCCGACAATAGAGCCACCTATTACAAGAGTATCAAGGTGTGTTATTCAGCCTTAAGGGCTGTGGCTGCTTGGCGCACTGACTTTGTGGGCTATGTGTTGTGCGTGTTTTGTTTTGAGGTAGCGTTTGCTTGGATGTCTGCTTTGGAGGTCTCTGTTGCTTAGGTAGATTTTTATTTAGAGCCTCCGAGTATGTTTTTGTGTATTTATGTGTTTGGTTCATTGATGTGGTGGGACTATGTGATACTGGAATTGTATTGTGTGAGGTTCCTTCTCCTCCTGACTGGTTACACCAGTTTTGAGATGAGAGAGCTCAGTCTCCAGTTTGGCTTAATAGTTGCATCTCTCACATATATTTGAACCTGTTTGGAGGAGGAGAGGGTTGTCCTTGTACATGATACAGTTGTAACATTGCCTCAAAATTCCCAGATTCACCAGCTGGACTGGAGAGGAAACCATTGACGACCTTTGGACATGCTAGAGTAATATAGGGAAACTGAATTTAAGATGGACCAATAGAGGACAGGGTAATCGTAGAGAGTATAAGAGTATGTAGTGCTTATGGTTTAATAGTGCTAACTTGTAGGATTACTTGATTGGACCAGTGAAGGGCCTTAGAATGAGAATATGGTGTTTAAATTTAGAGATAGAGCAGTTCTAAGGGAAAAAGTGAAGAGCAGACTTTGTGGAGCCAGGAATAGTTTAAACCCAATTAGGCGGCGCTGCCCGCTGTTGTGCTATGCACAAAAACGGGCAAAACCGCGCAAAAGAGGGTTTTAAGAGAGGAAGATGAAAGAGTTTGGAATTGACCCAAAATGGCCAATAAAACTACAGTTTCAAGTCAGTAACCACTCCCACAGGGGCAGGCAGGCTGCTCAATGTTTTTCACTGCCAATGATCAACAGAGAGACTTCCCTTTAGCCCAAGCCAAAAATGGCCTCCAAGAAACTTACAAACAGTTCAAGAACAGCAAACCTGTAACTGAACTTTTTTAAATCTCAGAAAAGTGGGAAAAAAGCAAGAATTTTTTTGTTTTTTTCAGAGATAGCAGAGGTTCACAAGTATCAACAAGTTATAACAGTGCAGTAAATGACCCCACACAAGAGTGCTAGGCCAAAGACAGATAAAATGCAAGTTTTGAGAAACAAACGATTTTAAAAATAAGTGCAAACAGAAAATTCAGTAAACAGCTCTAGGTTGTGCTCTAAATACAGTTACTAATGCAGAAATCAAGTTTAACAAGCCAGAAAATTTTCAAAATAGGTGGCTATGCAGAAAAACTTAGCAAATAAACAGAGGAAAAATACTTAAAGTCTCAAAAGTGGCTCCTTTCTTCCCTCAGTGTTTTCTCCTCTTGGTGGGTGCTTCACCAACAGCCAACAAGCCTGAAAAGATGCCAAAACCGTGAGGCAACCAGGTTTTAAAAGAGGAAGATGAAGGAGTTTGGAATTGACCCAAAATGGCCAATAAAACTACAGTTTCAAGTCAATAACCACTCCCACAGGGGCAGGCAGGCTGCTCAATGTTTTTCAGTGACACTGATCAACAGAGAGACTTCCCTTTAGCCCAAGCAAAAAATGGCCTCCAAGAAACTTACAAACAGTTCAAGAACAGCAAGCCTGTAACTGAACTTTTTTAAATCTCAGAAAAGTGGGAAAAAAGCAAGATTTTTTTGTTTTTTCAGAGATAGCAGAGGTTCACAAGTATCAACAAGTTATAACAGTGCAGTAAATGACCCCACACAACAGTGCTAGGCCAAAGACAGATAAAATGCAAGTTTTGAGAAAAAAACGATTTTAAAAATAAGTGCAAACAGGAAATTCAGTAAACAGCTCTAGGTTGTGCTCTAAATACAGTTACTAATGCAGAAATCAAGTTTAACAAGCCAGAAAATGCTCCAAATTGCCAGAACCATTTACTACTATGAAGTTATCAGTAATTTACACATTAAATGACAGTGCAACCATAACGACAATACAATCATTGAACAAAACAATGGTTAAAATGGTTGTAAATTACACAATTTCAAATGTTTCTCTGATGGACCAGAGGAAAGTAAGGCAACACAGAAACCATATTACATTCATATGGAAAAAAAAGAGTCATATTTTTTCCATACTTATCTATTTACACTTACCCTTCTCAGTGATGTTCATTCTCCAACCTGTAACCGACAACAAAATATTCAGACACACACACACACACACACACACACACACACACACACACACACACACACACACACACACACACACACTCAGTTCTTTCACATCTTCAAATTACATGATAAACTTTGCTCATCTGAAGGCTGGTATCTACATCATGCCCATACCTCTCAATCTCTTAGTGCAAGAAATCTGGACAAAGCCTATTATAATGGGGGGACAAAAGCCCCAAAATAGGGCCACACACACAAACACACACACACACACACACACACACACACACACACACACACACACACACACACACACACACACACACACATACACAGAATAAATAAAATGAAACAACACATTTCCTACTTCAGCCTGAATCCTGTGCTCTGCAGTACCCAGGACTTCCCAAAAGAGAACACAACTGCTAAGTGCTAGATCAATTTGAATGCAGGAATGCTGCTTGCAAGTGCTAAGTGCTAGATCCACACATCCTCTGCAGTATGACTTTGCAGAGATCCATTTCAATAAAAAAAAGAGAACGCCGCTCATAAGTGCTCACAGATCCATTTGAAAAATGTTTCCTGCTTGCAGATCCAGCAGAAATGCGTATCAGCCAGAAATGTGTGCACTGTGCCCTTGACCTCAATTGTGACAGGCTGGTAGCCCCAACAGCACTGACATCATCATGCATGTGATGACATCAGCTCAACAAACGAAAAGAAAATTAAAATAAAAACAGCTGAGAAAAAGTTGGAAATGAAGGGGTGCCACTCGGGAATCATGGCACCTCTTTATTTGGACCCCAAAACTCGCTAAAAACTGAGTAATTCAGTATGATTGGGAGGCATGACATCACACGATGTTATACAATGATAGGAATACATTGAATCTTCAAGGTAATCTTATATAATTAACACATTCATAATTTTGGTATTTCAATTGCAACATTTCAAGGTTATCCCAACTACTAAAAGTCTTAGTATGATTTATAGATCATATTCCGATCACTTCTTTTCCAATTTTGCATAGAATTGCTGTTAAATTTAAAAATTCTTTGAACGTAGGAATTGAGTTTTATTTCCAATTTTTTGTAATAACTTTTCTAGCAACTGCCAAAATAGCACAAAATACTTTTCTATTTGGCTTCAACAGATACAGGAAGTGGGACATTCATTAGTATTACTGATCTAGTTAAAGAACATTTATCAGACCATAACAGCTTAAAACATACTTATCTCTTCCCAATATACATTTCATTTTTCACAATCCATAAACACGTGTGTCCAGTCAGCTTTTACATCTTTATTATATCTCCAACAAACTGAAGAAGTAATTTTACTAAACTTAAAGATTTTGTAGGGAGTACCAAACATTCTATGTGTGTATTGCCACATAACAACTTTTCGGTATAAACTTAAAGAAGTTTGACTAACTGATTTAAGTAGCAAAGTTTTATTCTTATTGCCTGTTGAGTCACTCAACCCACTACTATGTAAAAAGTTCCAGAATTTTGCATTGAAATTATTATTATTATTATTTATAATTAACTTATATAGCTTTGACAGACTTCCTATATCAATCTGCCTTCAACAACAACATTCATATATTCATATATTAATATATTGGGAGAATAATGTTCTGTTCGTCTACACTCATATTATCTTTAAATCATTTAATTTCTTACTGATGGACAATATTAACTAGTTAAAGGATGAATCCAACTTATAATGTTTCATTAAGTATTCTGGTGACTTAGCTTTTCCTTTTTGAAAGCAATTAGACCATAATACTAACCCATTCCTTTTTAATAAATTAATTTTAACATTGTTCTGTGTTTCCTTAAATCAAGAGGTATATGCAATGAGAAAGCACAAACATTTCCATTCTGATATTAATGGAGTTTAAAAAAATAACTGCTTTAAGAACTGATTTCATATATGCAGAGTGTAAAGAGTGAAATGAATTTCCTTCTAAAGTAAATTTTGTTAACCAGATGAAAGGATTATTATATATTTCTAGTTTACCATCTTTAATAAACTTATAACACTTAAGTGCAATCTGCTCCCTGATCATTTTCCATTGATTAGTGTAAGATGAGTCTATCCAGAGTATAACAGAGTTAAAACTTGCAGCAATAGAATAAGAGTCTACATCTGGAAAGCTAATACCACCATACTCCCATAATCCTATATGATTTCTATAAGCAATTTTCATTCTTTTAGGATACCATAAGAATGAAGTAAACTTCCTTTTCCATTTTCTTTAAAAATGTTTTTGGTCAGTTATTAAATATATATATATATATATATATATATATATATATATATATATATATATATATATATATATATGTATATATAGATGGGTCTACTACGTTAGACCGACAGTCCACAACACCGACACCCACAACACTGACACCACAAGAATGAAACCGCAAAAACATGAAAGTTCGCATGCCCGACAAACCACAATACCGACAGTTAACAAAACAAAACATTTGCTGTTCCACACAACGCACACACAACACAAGCACACCAACAACCTAAAAACCTACACTACACCTTACACACAATTATCTATGCACTAACCTTTACCCAAATCCTAACCCTAAGGTCCATCACTATCGCACACTTACCTCACCTGCACCCTAACCCTAACTCACTTAATCCACCCCTAACCCTCAAGTCCCTCACTATCGCACACTTAACTTACCCACACCCTCACCCTAACTCACTTAATCCACCCCTAACCCTCAAGTCCCTCACTATCGCACACTTATCTTACCCGCACCCTAATCCTAAGTCCCTCACTATCACACACTTACCTTACACACACCCTAACCCTAAATCCCTCACTATCACACACTTACCTAGTTGAGCTCACACATTTCCCATGTCAGTGTTTTTGCTGTCAGGATTCCGAGTTGTCAGTTATCTGCTCCGTCGGTCTTCTGGCATGGGTGATGTCATTGTCGATCTTCTGAGCTTTCGTTCTAACGTAGGGAACCTATATATATATATATATATATATATATATATATATATATATATATATATATAGTTTCACTTTACAATCCTGAAATGCTGAAATATCAAAATTCAGTATCTCAAGACTGTAAAGCCGAACACTGAAAAACTCGGAATTCAAAATCGCGACTGCCCACATACACACTCCACACACAAACAAACACACATACACCGTCCTCCCTACACTACAAACCAACAAAACACACACAAACGCAACAAAACAAACACATATGTGGACCCTACACCCCGCTACTTATATATATTAACTCCAAGGTCACACTAAAAACAAACACACAAAAATCACCACTACACATTCTACACTCCCCTTACACAAACACACATCACATACATACAAATACCATGACTTTCAACACTTACACTTCACAATCTTACCTACCTACCCTAACATACACCTCAGAAATCCGAACACACTCACACACACTAAAATCCCTACCCAAAACCCCTAGTAAAACATCACTTACCTGAATCTCCAGCTACATCAATAGACCATACCACACATCACAAACACAGGGAACGCCTCCACAACTGCGGATTTGACATTTCCGTATTCTGCATTTCCTCATTCGGGATTCTGCACTTTCACGCAAGTGCCTTTTCAACACTTCGGTCTTGAGCTACTGAATTTCGATATTTCAGTAGTTTGAGATTCTGAAGTGAAACACTAAATATATATATATATATATATATATATATATATATATATATAAAATTTTGGACAATATAACCATTTTTATAAGTACTAACCTATCCTCACATGCAAAGAAACATTCATTCTATTTTTTTGATTAAGAAGTAACACTTCTTTAATTATTTTTTCAAAATTATTATCAGTAATCTTACTCATATCTTCATAAATTTTTATTCCTAAATGTTTTATTTCTTTTCCTTCTCAATTATATTTATATTTATCTTTAAACTTACTGTCTAGTAATTGATTTAGCACTACAGTTTTAGTTTTTTTATTATTAAATTTCAGAAGTGAGACTTCTTGAAACTTTTCATTTTTCTCATATATTTCTTCAATCAAACAGTTTAGATCTCCTACAGTTAGAAATATCATTTGCAAAAAGTTGTATTGTAGACTGACAATCTCTATTAATTGAGAATCCACCAATTTTTAATTGCGTCTTATACTATCAGTTAAGTGTTCAATAACTAATGCTAATAGTAAAGAAGACAAGGGATGTCCTTGTTTTGTGCCATTGTTTAAAGTGAATCCTTGAAAAATATAAGATCCAATTTTAACATATGCTTTGGAGTCTCTGTAAAGGATTTTAATATTCCAATAAACTGTTCTGGAAATGCAAATGCTTCTTAAGTTTTAAACTAGTACTTCTAATCTACACAGTCAAAAGCTATCTTAATATCTAAACTAATGAGGCCAAATTTCTTGTTTCTTCCATTTGATAAATCTAAGAAAGCTCCTACCTTTTTAACTTATCGTATATTAATCTGTTGACTATAAATCCTCTTTGATCTTAATCAACTAATTTGTCTTCTATATCTCTTAATCTTGTGGAAAAAAATGGAAGTAGACATTTTTATAGTCTACATTTAATAATGAAATAGGTATATATGAGGAGACCAACTTACTTTCCTTTCCTTGTTTAAGTATAGGTGAGATTAGAGAAAATTTCCATGAGGGAGGAATTATTTTGTCACTCTGTATTATTCTGAAAATGTCACTAAATAATTCTAAAATATTTAACAGGCATATACTATATAATTCCATATTTAAACCATCTAACCCAGGAGCTTTACCATTTTTACCTTTTTTATAGCTTCTTTAAATTCTATCAGGGTAATAGTAATAGGCTTATTCAACTAAATATCTGTTAGTTAAGTTTATTAGTAACATTTTACTTTAAATAATTGTCAGTTTTGTAATCATCAGTATTATTATTTTTATATTTATTGAGTCTTGTGAATTTTTTAAAAAATAATTAGCATTTCCCCTATATCTGAAGTTAGCTTATTAGTCTGAGGATTTTGAATATTATGGATTTTTGCCTTTTGTTTATCATTTTACTTCTGTTAGCTAATCTATGTAGATTTATTTTTCCTAAATCTCTCCACTTTATGCATTAAAACTGTTTGATATTTTGTGATTACTTTTTAATGTCTTCAGTATTATCTAACTGCTTTGTTTATTGTTCAAACCTCACTTTGTGTATTACATTTTGCATTTCTAATAATTCTTTATCCCATTCATTCATTGTATTACTAGCCCATCTTCACATTCTGTCTTAAATATGCATTTTTAGGGAGTCCCACAGTACGACTTTACTAACCTGACCATTATTTAAAGATAAACTGTTCTTGGTTTGCTTCCTAAGGTCACTCTTAAACTCTTTTAAGTTCATCATATATACTGGGATTCTATAAATAATTTGAAATTTCCTTGTATCCATCATTATATTAATATTTAGTGCATTATGATCAGATAAAGGACAAGGTATAGTTTTAAAATAATTCACTTTATTAAGTAATTCTACAGAAGAATAGATCCTATCAATTCTAGTTTGTGTCCCATATGCATCAGAATAAGAATAAGGAGTGAAGAACAATGACTTATTTTCTGCTTTTACTAGGAAATCAGCTAAATTATTATTGCTAATAAACCTATTTAGTGCTTTAGCTGATGCCAATATTTTAGCTTCCTTCTGTTCACTTGTATCTTCTATAGATATGCAGTTAAAATCACCTGATAAAATTAAACTACCTTTCCAATGACTTTGTAATAAATTTAAGTGATCTTAAGCAACTTTTGCACCTATTCCAGGGATCCAGTAAAAATAGCTAGTATATAGAATTTGCCATTATATTTAATTATTACAAATGTATACATTCTTTTTGGTTCAGTAAAGGCTTCTACGACCTTAGGCATTTCAGTGGATTTTCTCCATAGTATAGCAGTTCCTCTCCTCTTTTTGTTAAAAGCAGCATATGATAACATTTCATAATGTAAGTTATTTAAATAGTACATATATTTAGCTATCGAGTGAGTCTCTTGCAATAATATAATGTCTTCTCTATTTAATTTTAGATATATCATTAATGATTTATTTTGTTGCCATTAGTTAGTCCATTTACATTAATAGATAATAGATTAAAACTATCTATACTGTATATTTAAAAGTATTTATTTTAAAAGATAATACTACACATTTTTCCACCATATTAATTTAATTATAAATAAGACTGTAATGAATTCCTCTGACACTATCTTAACATTCCAGATCTTGGCTGTTTAAGCGTAGGGCAGTGGCTCACAAACGGGATTGGGGAAAATAACAAAATGAACCTAAATTAAGTATTCTAGCTAAAATCAGTATTCTGCCATGTAAGTCAATGGCAGACAGAAGACAACATGGCCAGTGAGTAGTGGTTGCTAAGGGGGGAGGCTCAGTGTAAGACATATAACTGCATTAGCAGGCAATCTTATGCAAATGAGGGGAAGGATTGTGAATCCTAGTTTTCCTCAGCATGTGAGTCAGGTCCTAACAGTGTAAGAGTAGGAATAGCTTGGTGTAAGCCTAGGAGTTAGGTGACATTATGGGGGTGTGTGTCAGGCATACTGTAAGTGTATTGGAGCCTTGTGGCTCGGGTTTGCTCCTAGCTTAGCACAGCTAACCTAGGAGGTTTGTCTAAACCTGCCTAGCACTCTTTATAAAGCCTTAATGGGTGTGTGCGCCACGCACCACATTTTACAGGAATAAAAAAGAAGTAAAACCAGGAAATAGCAGCACTGTGCACATTTGAGCACTCTGTTTGTGTGGCACACACATGGGCTTAAACAGGAAGGCAATGGGAAGGTAAAACAGCAGTAGGAATGTAATCAAGGAGAACTAGCTTAGCTGGCAGGTGAAATGTACCAGAATCAGCTAATTACACAGCCAACAGATGAGCCCAGTCCAGAACCCTATTATAAACTATGCAAACACCTTCCCCTCTGGTTTTTCCCACACTCTACACCACCGGTGTAAACAAGTGGGGAACTTTTAACACTCACAACAGCAAAATGATAGGGGCTGCAATAGTTATCATACAACAACTTGTGGAAGAGGCTGAGGGTGGTGAGGATATGAATGCTGTCAACCAACTCACAGTGAGGAGACAGAGAAGAGTGTATAGACCCAGTGTAACCTACCAGGGGCTACATGAGCTGGAAATAGTGGAATGCTATAGGGTGGACAGGGACTTCCTACAGCAAATTGTTGAGCTGTGCTGGCCATGACTCGCACACAGAACTAACAGAGGGAAACCCATCCCAGTGGATACCAATGTATGTGTAGGCCTACAAATACTAGCTACAGGTAACTTCCAAATACCAACTGGGGATATGATGGGGATTTCACAAGCATCAGCATCCAGGGTACTCCACCAGATCCTAGATGCCATGTCAGCACATGTCGGTGAGCACGAATATTTCCCGAACAACCGTGAGGCATTGGCCAGCAATATGCAACTGTTCCACCAAATAGTAGAATACCCTGAGGTAGTGGGTGGTATAAGAATGAAAGACACCACAGAAGCAACGGCAACATAACTCAAGCAATATTTAATATATATTCAACAAGCACAATGTTGCAGCGAACTGCTGCTATCCACAATAAAAGTAAAATAAAAGCAACAAAGCCAACTGGTGCAATATGAAGCGCTTTTCGTCTGTAATAGTAAACAGACTTCTTCAGAGACTGACACACCGTAGGATAAAGTTATTTAAAGTGTGTTACAACAGTCACGATAGGTATACTCCTATCATTAACCCTTGAGAGGTGTCACAACTTTAACCTACTTAATAAAAAGTCATGTGTGTCATTCAAAACACCATGTCAACCACATTATACAAAGTAATAAATCATAAGAAGTTAAAATACATAAGTTATTAGTACTTTGTACTCAATATTATAAACATCAAGAACGTTTAAAAATATCTTATTAGTCTAAACAAAGATACGGTGATGTACGAGCATGGGAAACGTGAAACGGAGCAAAAGAATCGTGCTACATTTCTGATGACACGTTGTGTATGTTGTATGGATAACATTGCCAATATCAAACTTGCAGTACAGCTGTTAGTGTGACTTTTGGGCCAGTTCTAAACAATTTTGAAATTATGTTATTATTGTGCAAATTAACGTTTTTACACTGTTGTGAACCTAAGGTGCAATAACTAAATAATGATAATAGCAAGGACACGTTTTATTTTGAATGTGTGTTATTAAGTAATGCCTACCATAGAATGGTAAACTTAAAAAGTAGTGTACAAATAGGTAGACTAATTGCATAATTGCCCAGTAGTATAATAACTAACTATAGTGTCAACTGTGTTTCATATCACTATAAAAATAAACGTACACGCCTATTAAGACAAGGAATGGCTTCTAACCTATCGTAACCAATTTCTTAGTTTTAATATACAGATTAATGAATAGACTTCATTCAAGCCTGGTGGTCAACATGCGTCTAAGCGTAATTGCCATAACAGTTCTGTTTTTTCTAGAAATAGTGAACTTGAACCACCCCTTATCATAGTTTGAATATTATTTTCTTGGTCGTGGATTTGCTCAATAATTTTGAACTTAAATGAGTGGTTTGGTTGTTCCATACAATGTTTTGTCAATGCATTCTCTTGTTTGCATCTACTGATTGCATATACATGATCATATATCCTATCGCGTAGTCTCCTATCAGTTTTGCCCACATAGAAGGCTGGGCATATCTGGCATTGGGCTAAGTAAACTACATCTCTTGAGTTACAGTTAAATCTGTTTTTCAATGTGTAATTCCTGTCTCTAATCACGAATTTGTTACCAATGTCAATGTATTTACAATAGTTGCACATCTCGCATCGTGACATACCCGCTGTCCTGTGTGTACTGTTATTTCGACCTTCCAAAATGTTTTTTAAACTTTTGTCCCTCCTATAGGTAATAACTGGAGATGTTCCTACTTTTTGAATAATATCTCTGTCAGTTGTAAACAATGCCAGTTCTTTTTCAAAATGCCCATAACTTCTTTTGCTCTTAGGTTGAATGTCAAAACGAAACTGATATTCCCATTTGTTGTATTTATGGGACCAGGTCCCTCAATAAGTTGTGGGGTGGAGTGTTCATGTTGTCGATTTGCTCCACTAGTGCATCAGTTGAATTAAGTTCTAAGTGTGTTAATACTAGGGGAGTTCCTTTGTTCAAAATTGGTTTGTATATTCCTTTTTCCCTCTTTCTTTGAACTTCGGTTACTATATTATGGATTAATTCAATTGGGTAACTCCTATGTATAAACATGTCACTCAAGTTTTTACAATCTGCTAAGAAATCGCTCTGCATAGTGATCATTCTTGCAGCCCATACCATCTGTCCTTTGATCACAGATTTTTTTCTGGGGCAAGGGGTGAGAGCTGCTAAAATGCAAGAGTGAATTAGAGTATGTACTCTTTCTGTAAACTTTTGCTATGTAATGTTGTCCTAGTATGTTTTTAGAAAAATTAACATCAAGATAACTAATACTCAACTCTTGGTAAACACTAGTGAATTTTAAAAATTCAGTTGTACTGTTGAAATACTCAACTATTTCTTCTGCAACTACACTACCCCATGTGATGATAAGGAAAATATCATCCAGGTAGCGAGTGTAAAAAGAAATGCTGGTTTTCAAGTGAATGTTTTTGAGGACATATTTATGTTCCCAGTAAGCCATTACTAAGTTTGCAAAACAGCCTCCACAGGGGGACCCCATGGCTACCCCAATTTTTTGTAAGTATATGTTGTTGTTGAATGCAAAAAAGTTGTACTCCAAAACTATGCCTAACAGTTGTTCTATTAATCTCTGTTCTGAGTCACTTGCTCCTCTAAATCTAATAAATTCTATGACCCACTCAATACCTACATGATGCGGAATGTAGGTGTAAAGATCGCAAACATCTATAGTTAAAAAGTTCTTGTCGTGGTTAAACTCAAGTGAGTTGATCTGTTCAAGAAATGTCCACGAATCTTTACATATTTGTTTTTCTTTTCTTACGTAGGTCTTCAGTATAGAGTCCATCACTTTAGCACAAGGGTATGTAATAGACTGACTAGCATCTACAATAGCTCTCATAGGTGGGTCATTAAGGTCTTTCTGGATTTTAGGTACTCCGAACAAAGATGGGAGTCTAGGCAAAGACATATTTAAATAGTTGTTTGTGTGTATGTCAGTTAGTGACTCAATGAACAAGTCATTGATAGACATATTTATTCTGTTATGAGCTATGTTTAACTCATTTAAGCTCACTTTTTGATAAGCTTGTACTTCAAGTAGCTTCAACATTTTATCTATATAGTGTTTCACTTCCATCACCACCAACCCACCACCTTTATCCAGTTTCATAATGCGAATTGGTAAAGTCTTGAACTGTGATAACTTCATTTTGTCCTCTATAGATACATTGTAGTTGTTTGGAGAGTAAACGTTATTACTAAACAAGTTTCTCATTTCTATTTTGCACATGTGGTTGAATAGGTGGATAAGTGGGTGGGTGGGTTGTAAGTGCTTGCTATCCTAAGGTCTTGCCTATCATTTGTTCCAACAACCAACAGAACTGTTAGATTCAATATTCTAATATAAAGTTTAAAGTCTAAAAGTATCTCTGCTATGTCACCTCTGTTTGAGGGGACAAAGGTAAGACCTTTGGCAAGTAACTCCACCAGACTGTTGTCCATTGTAAAGTCTGCATAGTTGTAGATGTTTAACTCTCCTTTTGAGTTCATGATGAGTTTATAACTTATGGGAGTGGAATCTACTTCATCCACAGTTGGATTCTCTATTGCCTCATCCTGTTGATTACAGCTCGTGTGTTGTAAAATTTCCTTTGGTTCCCTCTGTAGTTGTTCCGATTTCTCCCCTTCCATCCCTGGAAGTTTTTTGACTGATGTTGTTGTTCACTTTGAAAACCACCTCTCTCAATGTTGTTGTTTCTACCCATATTAAAATTTTCTATGGGTACATCGTGGCTTGTTCATGGTCTTGGTGACATTGGGTCTACATTGTCTGTATCTAAGTCATTGGTACCGTGGTTAAAAAAGTTTTTATTGTTGGTATTGCCCATTGTAACATTCCATGACTTGGAAGGTGGTGGTTTGGGATAGGCTGTGCCCTCCTCATAGTCTTTTAAATCTCTTCTTAGTTTCTTAAGTTTGGTTTCCTTCAGTCTCTCTAGTTGTTGAGAGATACTTGAGCAAATACCTTCATAATCATACTGATACCTATCAAATACAGTGTCCTTTTTAATTTCCTTGTCTAGCTCCATGGCCTCCTCGGCCAGTATGTTAATTTGTAGTTGGTAATGTTTACACATAATTTTTAACAGTTCCAAACCTTGAGTATTAAACAAATGAATTATATCTCTTTAGAATTCAGACCCAGATTCTAACCCCGTAGGGTATTGCCAAGTATGAAGTCCTTTAGGGTTCTCTTTAATGCATATTTCAAAATATTGCAGTTCAAGTTGTAAGTTTTTGATATTTAGTAGTTTAGTATCAAATGATTTTAATTTAAAAGTAATACTCACATTTCTTCCAGCCGGGTTTCCTATGATAACATTTCTACTCTGATTTCCTAGGCTTGGTTGTTCACTAAGCCAACTGGTGAAGTCATAGGTCCCAATAAGCCCCGAAGTAGTTGCATGTTGTGTGTTTGCTCCCTGGTTGTTGTTGTTTCCCATGTTGCTAGTAACTGTCACATTACAGCTCTTGTTTTCACTTCCAATAAACTGGTTAAGTGTAGACCTTGGTAAATTGTCTCTGTTCACACCCTCTGAAATGCTGGATGTGTTACTTTGTAGTTGCTTGTAACCTGGTTGAGTTAAAGACTCAACCCTGGCTGTTAAATTCTCTAAACTCTGGTTCATTGCCTCTAAAAGTTGTGCTAAGTTACCCCTTCCGTCCGTCTCCATGCCAGAGAGGTTGAAAGTGTTGTCGGTGCTTCCTGTGGCCATAAAAACAGATGAATCACCAAAACAAAAAACAAAACTGTTGACAGAACGAAAGACACCACAGGAGCAATGGCAACGTAACTCAAGAGATATTTAATACATATTCAACAAGCACAATGTTGCAGCGATCTGCTGCTATCCACAATACGAGTAAAATAAAAGCAACAAAACCAACTGGTGCAATATAAAGCGCTTTTTGTCTGTAATAGTAAACAGACTTCTTCAGATACTGACACACCATAGGATAAAGTTATTTAAAGTGCATTACAACAGTCACATGATAGGTATACTCCTATAATTAACCCTTGAGAGGTGTAACAACTTTAACCTACTTAATAAAAAGTCATGTGTGTCATTCAAAACACCATGTCAGACACATTATACCTAGTAATAAATCATAAGAAGTTAAAATACATAAGTTATTAAAATAGTAGTGGGTGGTATAGACTGCATGCACATATGCATCAACGCACCACCCAGTGAGTGGGGTAGGGTCTACATCAACTTCAAGGGCTTCCCCTCCATCAACTGCCAGGTTGTGTGTGATGCCCAGGGCATAATAATGAATGTGTGTGCTGGCTGCTCTGGAAGCTATCACAATTCCCACATCTGGCATCTGACACAGCTGTACCAGAGATTTGCCAATGGGGACATCCCTGATGATCACATAGTGGGGGATGCTGGATATGGACTGGAGCCGTGGCTGATGACACCCATCAGAAATGCACCCACACCTGAAAAAGAACTCCATAATGAGGCAAACACACAGACCAAAATTATAGTAGAGCATGTGTTTGGGATGCTCAAGTCACGGTTCTGGTGCCTGGACACATATGGTGGAGCTTTGCAGTACTCACCATCTACATGTACCCAAACTGTCCTTGTATGTGCCATGCTACACAATATGATTCTGCAGAAATAGCTTGCAGCAGAAACAGCATGGGGCAGGGCCACACAGCCCCCCACCATTACCAAGGCCTGCACAGGCACAGAGTGACTCGGAGGAGGAACAACCTGAGCCTGCCCCAGTAGGCAGAAGGATTTGTGCCAGTATGCCCTGGCCTTGACAAAGAGGCAAGACATAGTACATACACTGGCACAGGAGGGACCCAGGGAATAACACCCTTCTCTGACTCTCACATACAGTAAAAGGGATGCCAAACATTTCACTACCTGTGCTTAACCATGTGTAGGGAGTGTACTATGTGCATCTCACATAAGCAGCCCTGCAGCACCACCTTCAATACTGAGACACCCACAAGGTAAGTAACTCACACATGTCAGGCAGGGGGTTTACATACCCAACAGTCACAGCCAGCAGGACAGGAATAGACAAACGCAAACAAAGGCTGTGCTATGGCCTCTGAATGAGGCCTATGGGTAACCTCCCCCACAGTCTACACAGACAGACTGCAGCAGGTCAGGTAGTGGGATGTCAATTCGAAAGGGTAGAAAGTCAGAAACTAATATGTAGGTAATTAAAAGCTAAGATCTGTAGTACACTGGTATGCCTGTAGTCAGCACAATATGTAAGACTACAGAATGAAATGGAGTACCCGACATGCCAGTAAAGTCTTAGCAAATGTGTGCAAGTGTCAGGTGTGCCCCCCATCCTATGTAGAAATGTAGTCACAGTCAGGTGTGCCCCCCAATCCTGTGTAGAAATTCAGAAATAGTCAGGTGTGCCTCCCCCCATCCTATATAGTAATTTAGTCACAGCCAGGTGTGCCCCCCCCCAATCCTGCATAGAAATGTAGAAATAGTCAGGTGTGTGTCCCCATCCTACGTAGAAATGTAGTAACAGTCAGGTGTGCTCCCGCGCAATCCTGTGTAGAACCATAGAAATAGTCAGGAGTGCCTCCCCTCATCCTATGTAGTAATGTAATAACAGTCAGGTGTGCCCCCCAATCTTGTGTAGAAATGTAGAAATAGTCAGGTGTGTCCCCCCATCCTACGTAGAAATGTAGTAACAGTCAGTTGTGCCCCCCAATTCTGTGTAGAAATGTAAAAATAGTCAGGTGATCCCCCATCATATGCAGAAATGTAGGAACAGTCAATGCCAAATGCTTGATGGATATCCTGCAGAAACAGCATGCTATCTGTTGGTGTACAACACAAAGGTGAGCACTGCAGTACAAACCACCTGGACTCGATCCACACATTAAATAAAGATGGGCATACTGGGCATGCTCACACACTTAAACACATGAAAGCCATGTCTGCATACACCAGTAGACCAGAAATAGCTGGCAGTCGCAGTTGTTAGTGCAGACAGTCATCAGTATGCACCACTCATGCCTTGCACACACAGTGGATAGGAATGCAGGCATATATGTAAGGACAACACACTATAACAAGCCAAAGGTAGACGTACATAGATGTGTGGAAGAGGGTGACTGTGACAAGAAGCCATCCAGGCCTATCCCACCCAGCACACTGCCAAAGGGCCCTAACCATATGAGGTTCAAATGTCACTCATTGCAGATACTAGCCACCAGTATCTATCAGCATTACAGAGTATGTGGTGCATGTGCCAGCTGTGCAACATAACTGTACAAGGATGTAATCATCTAGCAGCTGTATACATGTACATGTGAAATATGACCCTGTGTGCCCGCATGTGGCGTGTCAATACCTAGATAAATGGATTATGGCCCTTGCACACACACTGCCCTCCCCATAGCCCTACTATGACAAGCCTGCTGAGGTCATCCACTGTGAAATACACCTTTGGGAGAGCTGTAGCCCAGTAATCTCCATGGCGCATCCCATAACTGTGTACTGCTGTAGTGTGATAAACTAGTTAGGTAGGAGTTTTAATCCCACACTTGGCAACTGTGTGTGTGTCTGTCTGTCTGTGTAGAGAGCAATACTTTTTAGGGGAGTTACACTCCCTACAATTCAAATGCTCAACTTTGGCAAGGCTGCTGATGTCATCCACCTAGAAATACACCTCTGGGAAGGTTGTAGCTCAGTAATCTCCGTAATGCATCCTATAACTGCATACTGCTGTAGTGTGATAAAGTAATTAGGAAGGTGCTCTAATCCCAGGCATGGCAAGTGTTTGTGTGTCTGTCTGTGTAGAGAGCAATGCTTTTTAGGGTAGTCACACTCCCTGCAAGGCTGCTGATGTCAACAACCTAGAAATACACCTCTGGAAAGATTATAGCCCAGTAATTTCTGTAGCGCATCCTGTAACTGCATACTGCTGTAGTGTAATAAAGTAGTTAGGTAGGTGTTCTAGTTCCAGATATGACTAGTGTGTTTCTCTGTCTGTGTAGAAAGCAATGCTTTTTAGGGTCGTCACACTCCCTACAATTCAAATGCACAACTTTGGCAAGGCTGCTGATGTCATCAACCTAGAAATACACCTCTGGGAAAATTGCAACCCAGTAATTTCCGTAGCATGTCCTGTAACCATGTACAGTTGTAGTATGATAAAGTAGTTAGGTAGTTGTTCAAATCCCAGACATGCCAAGTGTCTCTGTGTCTGTCTGTGTAGAGAACAAGGCTTTTTAAGGTAGTCACACTCCCTACAATTCAAATGCTCAACTTTGACAAGGCTGCTGATGTCATCCACCTAGAAATACACCTCTGGGAAGATTATAGCCCAGTAATCTCCATAGCACATCCTGTAACTGCATACTGCTGTAGTGTAATAAAGTAGTTAGGTAGGTGTTCTAGTTCTGGATATGAATAGTGTGTGTCTCTGTCTGTGTAGAAAGCAATGCTTTTTAGGGTAGTCACACTCCTGCAATTCAAATGCTCAACTTTGTCAAGGCTGCTGATGTCATCCACCTAGAAATATACCTCTGGGAAAATTGCAACCCAGTAATCTCTGTAGCATGTCCTGTAACTGTGTACAGCTGTAGTATGATAAAGTAGTTAGGTAGGTGTTCTAATTCCAGACATGGCAAGTGTCTGTGTATGTCTGTCTGTGGAGAGAGCAATGCTTTTTAGGGTAGTCACACTCCCTAAAATTCAAATGTTCAACTTTGGCAAGGCTGCTGATGCCATCCACCTAGAAATACACTTCTGGGAAGGTCACAGCCCAATAATCTTTGTAGTGTGTGCCATAACTGCGTACTGCTGCAATGTGATTTAGAACGCTGGTAGGGTTCTATTCCCACCCGTGGCAGTTCTGGATGTTTTGTGTGTGTTTCAATGTCTATGTACGGAGCAATGCATTATAGGCTAGTCACACTAACTACAATTCGAATGTCCTACTTTGGCAATCCTGCTGATGTCATCCAATGTGATATACACCTTTGGGAAAGGAGTACTCCAGTAATCTCTGTGGCATGTACTAGAACTGTGTAGTGCTGTAATGTAACACACTAGTTATGTAGGGGGTCTACTCCCAGACATGAAAGGTGTGTGTGTATGTGTGTTGTTTATAGATTGCATCCTGTGTGGAGGTGGGGGTGAGTGTGTGACACCTGGGCCCAATGTGGAGTGGGTTTTGCAAATTTCTTATATGGTGGCCCTAGTATATATATATATATATATATATATATATATATATATATATATATATATATATATATATATCACAATGTCCATTGTACAGGGATAGCAGATGTGAAATAGCTGAGAGGCTGGGGTGCAAATCCATACCCATACATGTGACATCAAGGCCAGGCAATCACAGTTAGCAACCCCAGTATTACCCAGCGCACACTCTCAACCCATATCTCATACACACACACATGCCAAGGCAACAGCCAGTATGTGGTAAGTACAGTGCATATTGGCCAATGAGAGTAACTATGGAGTGATTGCAGTGGGCTACAGAGGGCATGGCACCCTGTCCAATATGGACGTACATGCAGACAGTGGACCTTCTCCATGTTCCCCAATGGACACCTGTGGTGCCATCACATGTGACCCACAAAGGACATACCATACCTGAAAACATGCCATGTATGGGCAGATGCCACTGACACCAGAGAATGTTGTTAGCATGCTATCAATGTAGATGCAGGGTAAATCTGCTGTCCATTAGCAATTCCCACCACAGGTGGCCAAGACTGGCACATCTGATGATAATCTGTGTACACAACACGGGCCAGACACCCCTGGTACAGTTCCACATGTCACAGTACATGCATGTGGGAGGTGTGCACATCCCAGACACAGTCCATGTCATGGACTAAAGAACACATGCATGGCAAATGATGCACAGTGTTGTCCACAGACAATAGTCACCCAGGTGACTGGATGGGGGATACAATACCCACCTTTGTGGGCAAATGCAGAAACTACATCCCTGAGCCACAATGCAGACCATTGTGATGTGGCCTGATGCCAAGGTATACCCATCACCTAGCCTTGTATAGCCATCTGGCACAGTTGACCACCACACACCCATGCAGAAATGCACTCATGCATGTCAGTACTGGCACCCTGTGTGTTTGTGTGTGTTGTATGATATGTATGATCACATCCACATTCACTACAACCCCCATTGGCATACTGAAGCATGCTGTCTGATGTCAGACACCTCCCCATGCCCTTTGCCTATATAACCTCAGTATGACCCATGTGGTGCATGTGACACCTGCAGAGTAATGTGTTGTGGCAATCCCACTAGTGATGTTTGGCCATATATACCTATATAGGTTCATAGGTTCATAGGTTGGTACTAGGCTATCAGCCCTAGAGCCTATACAAGCCTAGCCATAACAATTCCCTGGCTATTTCTTCCCACACTATTTACTTCCCTGATATATATATATATATATATATATATATATATATATATATATATATATATATATATATCTGCTTACATATATATATATATATATATATATATATATATATATATAAAACTATGTCTGTATATACCTGCATATATATATATATATATATATATATATATATATATATATATATATATATATATATATATATATATATATATATATATATATATATATATATATATATCTGCATATATATGTAACTTGCTGTGTATATGTAGACATATAGGGGTAGACACATATATGGGTCGATGTAGACATTTGCATGTATATATGTTCATATATATTTATATATGTGTATATATTTCTAAATATATATATATATATATATATATATATATATATATATATATATATATATATATATATATATATATATATATATAAATATGTTGTATATGTTTAGATATTAATATATTTACACACACACATACATCTAGATGTTGGTATACATTCTCTGTACTGTTGCATGGCTGGGATGGATATGTTTCTGAAAACAGCAGATTTCTGTATCTGGAATGGCAAAGTGGTAAATCACTTTGTCTATGGTGTACAGGGTCCTGGATTTGATCCTTGCAGAGGCTGTTTATTTTGTTGCTGGGCAGAACATGGGCCATTGGATAGAGAGTTATTAAGGCACTTTAAAGCAGTTTTAATTGGGTTTGTGTGCGTTTGCGCAGAGTTAAGCACCGCTAACTTCCAGTTACAGTTTCTTATACTCAGTTAGCTTCTAAAGTGCTTAATCTGTGTAGGCAGTGCTTACCCCATGCAATCAGGCTTAGACCTGCTTACTGCTGCTTAAAAGTGCTTACTCCCACTTACCACTGAGCTAACTTCTTTAAAAGAAAAGAAAAAGGGTTGATAAGAAAGTGGTGAAAAAGAGGCACAAAGAGGGCAAGACAGTAGGGAAAATAGCTAGGGATGTGCAGGAAGGATGTAGGGAAGATCCATAGCTGCCCATTTTGTCTACAGCAACAGCTGTGCATATACACTGAATTTGGAGGTAGATATGGACACTCAAACCCCTGGGAGATGGGTGAGGACAACAATAATAAGTTGTGATGCCAATTAGACTGGATTACATGTGTCCAGTGGACACGTGCGAAATGGACAGCTTTGTATGGGGCGAGATTTTTTTGTGGGAAAAGATTGCCTTTTTTTTTCAGGTGAGAGTGGGATGTTGGGGAGGGATAGTAGGTATATTTGGGGAGGTAAGTTGGGTAGGTTAACAGACAAGACACACAAGGTGCATACAAGGGTGGTATATGACACGTGGAGGGTAAACACCTTGATGGGGAGGGGTGTTGGAATATTGGAAGCCCACAAGCCCCTTAGTGGCAACAGTGGGACTGAGGTCCCCACCCATGGGCAGTCACCACTGCACCTTCACAGCCCCACAGGTGGCTGTTCTGGAGGCTTAGCTGCAGAGCCAGGCTAACTCTCTAATCCTGACATGTGGCCCTCAAGCTGGCGTAGAAGATCACTGAACTGCTCGTTGATTGCTCTACACACCATGACCCCAACCTAGCGATGGGTGACAGGTGCCTGTCTGCACCCACTCCCGGGGGGCAAGCCCCATCCCCTGAGGCAGTTCCACCCGAAGGTGTTGCAGGACCAATGGACAAGGAGGTCCAGGGTTGGGCCCCAGACATGCTGGTGCCCGGTTGCCTCAGCTAGCTCAGGTGGGACAGGTGGGTCCGATGGGACTGGCCTTCCCAAGCGTGCTATAGTGTTTAGATTTCATCATCATATATGGGTTAGTAATAGTCAACACATTCCATGGTTAGGTATAACATCATGCATAGATATTCTCAGTAACTCAGACACCAGATACAGAATAGTTGCATAGCACACAAAACACATGCATATATGTGACCACAGTGGTAATAAAAACAGCATGCAGGTACGTTGATGGCACCATGCCAACAGTGTTGGAATAATTCAATATGTCACATGCATGGGAACCATTAACATATTTATCAAACAATTAGATATTATCAGAGTCAGTATATACCAGTTGGGGTGGGTATGCTGATTATTGTTGGAGATAAGGTGGTGGGGGGAGAAAGATGTCAATTAACAAGTAGTATATTCCTGTAGTCCACATTACTTTCCTAGTCAGTGTTGTTATCTGTACCTTACAAGTCTTACTGCACTACCCTATAGCCATATTTTAGTCAGTGATATGGCTGTTGTCATCATTACACATGAACTGGTTTTACCTGCAGTATACACCTCTTACCTGGTATACCTGTGGAGGGAATGTTTGTTAACACTGACTATTTGTACACATATACCCGGATTCTGGGTTGATGCTTTGCACTATTCTATCCAACTCTTTCTGCACAGACTCTGGCCATGTGTTAACCACATGTTGGTGTGCCTGGACATATCTAGAATATTTCCCTCTTCCACCTTTAGTGACCTGACACACACATATACATGCTTTCCTACACAGTTATATTATGTAGCACAGTGTGGGTGACAGTGACCAGTGATACTTTATTATTAAGAGAAACTGCAACACTCACAATCCCCTACAGTACCAGGATGGACAGTACCAGTACAGGTTATACTGGACGGTATTTCTCAGCACAGTGTTCATATCCAACTTACCTGTGGGAGCAGTGTTTGTTAGCACTACCTGACTGTTGCCACACAAAGTTCCAGATTACACATTAGTATTATGCACATACATCTCACTCTGTTACTGTACACACTCTGGTCACAGCTTGACAACATGGGAGTGTAGATAGACCATACTTGGAATATTACTCTCCTAACAGTTTAGGGGGTTGCTACAGTGACTAGTGTGTTCTCATGATGGTTGACTATCACTGGTATTTCCTGTTTGCTGGCTACACATCTGGGATCATCCCACAGACTTGCCAGGGGGACAGGCAGCAGATATGGGCACATATACTGGACATTCTGGCCTCATGTGCACAGTTGTGGGGTATGAATCTGTACGCAGTCTACTTCCACTCCCAGGACTCAGATCTTGGCTGTGTCTGCTACAAATTAAACACTGTCCATCACAGATGTGTCTGCTATATTGATATTGCTGTATATCTCCAATCTGTTTTCTGTTTTATTAATCCCCTGTGCTTATGCATTCTGACCTTGTATAACAACACTCTTATACAGAACTCCTAGACAGTTATATGATGTAGGACAGTGTGGGTGACAGTGATGTGTAATACCTCATTATTCAGAGCAACTGCATATCATTCTTGTATTTCTGGTCACAGTGTTGGTATCTTGACAGACCTGTGGGAGGAATGTTTATTAGCACTACCTGAATGTTCCCACACACAGTACCAGGTTCCACATTACTATCATGCACATACATCTCACTCTGTTACTGTGCACATTCTGACCACAGCTTAACAATTCGGGGTGTAAATGAGACATATGTGGCTTCATAGTCACATAACGTATTGAGTAGTTGCTAGTGTGCCAGGTTTGGTGTCATAGATGTATGTCAATCAGTTGTACTTCTTGTTTGCTGCTTATACGTTTGGGATCATCCCACTGATTTCCCAGGGGGACAGGTTGATAGGCAATAGATATGGGCCACTTTAAAAGACATTCTGGACATATCTGTGCAGTTGTGGGGTATGAGTCTGTATGCAGACTACTATCACTGGCAGGATTCAAACCGTGGCTGTGTGTGCTAAAAAAAGAACAGTTCACATTTCAGTTGCATGTCCTATTCGTTTTTTGTTGTCTGCATTTTCTCTGTTTCCTGTCTGTGTATCTCTCAGTTGTACTAAATGGTACTATTACATGATTGCAAATCTACATTACCATATGATACCAGAATATACACATGCAGTCCAGTAGTTAGGCCTGTTTTGTCAGGATATTACACTTCTATTGACGTACTAACAATATGAGACTCATCCTGCCATATTCTCTAGTGTATGAAGTACCTGCCTTGAACAATACAGGTTTTATAGTAGCAATTCATTTACTACTATTTTTATTTTTATTTCCTGACAGTAAGAGCATGAGTATTACTGACCTGCCTCATGTCCCAACCGCACCAGGTGGCTGATGTGGGCCTCCTGGTTCGCGGCCCACTCCATTGCAGCTGTGGCGGACATAAGAGGAATATTTAGCCATACTATCCATGATATACCTGAGCTGGCACTTACTACACAGATACTGGGGTGATACTTACACATGGCTGGGACATCCCCTGACGCTCTAACCTCTTGGAGCTACTTCTTCAAGACGTCCCTCTTCCACAGCTTCAAGTCGGCATAGTGGTGCCTGACCTGCTCACCAGTTCAGGTTTGGTGAGGTTGCGGGCAAGACAGTCCCTGGCTTCTGCCTTATATTGGGAGCCCTGGTACTGGTCCTGCAGCAGTCTCTATACATGGTCTTTAACTAGGAGTCCAGCCATGACCTTGGACTCCTGGATGCACCAGCACTTCACCTGGAAGCACACTCCTTCTCCCCTTACTGCCATAGTGCCTGCAAGGGGAAGCTACAACCGGTTATGAGATGTATTCCCGCCTCTTGGGTTTAAGTAGCGCCATTTCCCACACTTTTCCATGACTGGCCAGTTTTGAAAAGGTTAAGCTATGGGCAAACTTGCTTACCTAAGGTTTGCATTGTTTAAAGGGGTATACAACTGGGCACAAAGAGTTAGCTGGTCTACACATTGCTCACAACTCCTAAGCTGGCCTGTGCAATGCTTAGCATTGCTTACATTAGACCTTTATTATAATGCCTTTTTGGCATTGTGTTATTATTCATTACACCTTATATG
This sequence comes from Protopterus annectens, assembly GCF_019279795.1. Lineage (NCBI taxonomy): Eukaryota > Metazoa > Chordata > Ceratodontiformes > Protopteridae > Protopterus > Protopterus annectens. The sequence continues at coordinate 621,074,925 of NC_056729.1, read as the reverse complement.
TATGCCTGGTATCCCTGATTGATGTGTACATGCACTCTGAGAGGTCCTTGTGTTTTATTGGGGACTTCAACACTCTATTTCACTTACACCTCACTTCTGGGCTTACTGCTGCACTCCAGTTCACATATTTATATTATGTAGTGGGTTGTGGCACATATGACTGTATACTGATGCCTTTCACAGGTTCAGTTTGGTTATACTATGGTGAGGACATGTTTACTACTACCTCATTCTTTTGCACTTCTGTGATGGCTTGGTGGATAACTACTGGGACTATGATGTATTGGGTCCTGGGTTTAAGACCTGTATGGCTATTTATTTTTGTTGATGGGCAGAGCAAAGGCCGTTGGATACAGAGTGATTAAGGCACTTTTGAGCAGTTGTAAGTGGGTTTGCATGTTGGTAAGCACTGCTAACCTGCCTTTACATCTGCTTACAGAGAGTTAGCTTTAGAATTGTTTAGCCAGTGTAGGCATTGCTTATCGCCTCGCAAATGGGCTTAAGGCCACGTACTAGTGCTTACATATGCTTACTACTGCTTATTTGTGCTTAGACCTGCTTATTAGTGCCTTATTCATTATAACTGACAGCTCACATGTGCATTTACTGCAGTACTCCATTTCATAAATATATGTTTTATTATTATTGGCCATAACATGCATTGTCATGTAAAATAGGATGTGCTGCAGTGGGACTCAAACCAGGAATGCCTGTTTGTTATGTGAATGCTCTGCCCACTACACTATTGCTGTGCTGCTTCATTTGCATATATCTTCCTTGTAATCCTCTTCAGCTTTTTAAGCTGCTTTAACCATAGCTAAGCGATGGGCACACCCGTGCACCTACGGTTAGCTTCAATCGGATTTAACAAAAATAAATAAAAGGATTTCTTAATTTTATTTACATGTACTGTTTCTGTTGTACACATGGGGGACTATTGGTGGGGATATGCGGACACCAATGAGCGGTCTCACTCATTTCTTACCTCTTTCTGCTGTTCTACATTCCAGGGGTGTGTTTATTCTGGGATCTCTGCTCTCAGACACGCCCCCTGCACTCTTACATGCTCCGTGTAAGCCTAGCAGCACAAGCAGCACACCTTATTAATATGTATGGTGCACTGCCATCCTGCTCCTAAACGGGCACTTTCATGCAGGACTAAACTAGTCCTGCACGGAAGTTAAGTAAATCCGGGGGAATGTCTTACAATTTCTATGGAGTCAAAAACTGTAGTCTATATTGTATTCAGAAGTATAGTACTCATTTCAAATCCGATTCTCTTTTCCTGGATCCAAACATATTGAAAAATCTACTGTCTACTTTACTTTCTATTAAAATGGACGTACTAATTCAGCAATGATACAATGAAGTTTCAGCTTTGTCTTAAGAAATTCATTATTTCAGGTAGTCTTATTGAATCTAATAACATACAACATGTAAAAAGTTTCAGAGTTCACTTGACCAAGCTTCAAATTTCTGCTTTCATAGTATTTTGAAATAGTTTATATAATTTTCTATGTAAGTTATATAAAATATATAAAGTTATATAAGATCTTGTGCATTCATATTTCTGCCATATGCAGGTATATGCAATAGACATCTTTCTTAAAAGCAGCTTGTTATTTAAATATATTTTTCTGTTTTATTTCCCCACTGATATTCTACCTTATTCTGTATATCTTGTATTTCTAAAATTTTCCATCAAAGATCATTTAATTATCAGCTCTCTATTAGTGATCATAGTGTGTGTACATACGTCTTAATTTACTGATACTGCTCTTTTATTAATCTTACATAGTATATATTGCATTCCTTCTGTATATGCATATTACATGTTTAGTCTTATTAATTCTAACATTACAAGCAATCATGACTATATATAAAAGAATTCTTGCTTATTCAATTTGAGTATATATGTTTAGCCATTGTGAACAGCTGTTCTAGTCTAAGCTTTGCATACTGACATTAGAATGTGGCTACAGCTTGTGAAAATGACTACTCATAACACACAGCAGCTGTTAATTTCCTCTGTAAGTTTCACGTTTTTCTTAGTTGTTTTAAGATAATCTAATCAGTAACAAACATCTGACTTTACTTTTTTCAATTAATATGTACAGTTGATATGTATAGTTAAAGTTAACAACACAATAGCATAAGCTGTTAACATGTAGAATATAAGCAAATTATATGTTACAACATCCCAGTATCAAACATTACAATAGCTTTTGTCTTAATTCTTCATTTCTAAGTAGAGATGTTATTTTGAGTAAATTTCTCTCATATGCACTTGAGGAAAAAAATAAATAAATTGTGCTTTTTCTTCTTTCACAGACATCAGTGATGAACCTTGACCTTGATTTTCTTCAGGAAAGCTCACAACAGGAAAATAAAAGAATTCTGAAGAAATGTAACATTCTTTTGTTCTCAGGCTTTACTCTGATTGTCTGATGCTTTATAAATGACTGTGAAAGGAAAATGTTATAAAAGAACAAAGCAAAAATCACCAGCACTTTAACACTTCTAATTTGCAGTGTTTAGTTAACCCAGCAATGCACATATTAAACAGTGCTGAACAAATAAAATAAAATTCTTAACTTATGATGCTTTAAAGTTACCAAATGTATTGTTTGTAATATAATGATGTTCTCTTACAAGAAGTATTTGTTTAACATTTAGAAACACTCTCATATGTTTAGTTAAATGAAATATAGTAAGTCTAAGTACTAGCATTCTCCTTTCATGGCTCACCTTCCCTATCTTTGTAGGCAGGAAATCTCTGAAGATCATGGCACCCAAATGTGTCTTTTAGTAAGCTAGGCTCAAGCTGCTTGACAATTTGGGCATATGAAAGGTGCACTGAAACATTTCAAGTTGACAAGCTCTTATATTTTTGGCAGTACATAACACAGACAGCAAATGATACTGCAGCAGTGATCACTGAAAAATCTACTGTTATGATAAGTTACTTACACAACTGCATTATTTTTCATAGAATGTTGAAGGCAACTGGGCAGCCATATATATATATATATATATATATATATATATATATATATATATATATATATATATATATATCTTTCTATCTTTTTTTTTTCAAGGAACGATAATCCAGTCATACTGGTGGTGAATTTATGAATATTCATCCAGTTGTCTACACCCTTCTTAAAGAAATGCAGTGTGTCACTTTGCTTGAGCTGGTGAGGAAGTTTTTTCCAGAGAAGGGGTAGTCATTGCATGACAAATCTGACCATTTACCTTGATTTGTTTATTTCTGGAAGCAAGTTCAGGTCTCTAGTTTTAGTGTTTACTGGATTATCGGATTTGTAGATAAATAAGTGGTTTCGGACTGCTAGATCCCTAGTAGCCCAGAAGGCAAGTCACAGCAAGGAGTCTATGCAACACTGAATACAGGGACAGTGCCTCAAGCCTCTTTAGGCAGCATAAGTTGTTTAAGCCCATGATGCTTTTTTGGCAGGTGCCTTTGTGTTCTTTCCAACTGCTTTATATGTTTAGTAAGATATATCCCAAAAGAGATACAGTATTCTATGATGGGCCTGATCAGTACAAAATATAGAAAAGTTGTCATGATGACCAAGCAGTCTAAGGTGCTGTGTTAAATTCACAGCCTTCCCGGAGATATGGGTTCAAATCCCACTTATAATAAATGAGTTTTGAATCACTTCCACTTTATGTAGATAGCCTTCTAAGTTAGGATGGTGGTGTAATGGTTATGGTATTTACCTCACAGACACAAGGTACAGGGTTTGATTCTTACCTTCGACAATGAAATTGGCTAAGCTTAAAATGGCTCTCAAGGGCAGCTAGACAAGTATTTACTTATAAGACTACCTGTAAGTGAGGACTTCTGTGAATCTAGAGGAAATGACATTTGTAATCTGTGATGACAGGAGTATTTCCTGATCACTCTTAGAACATGACCAAAGGAGAGGGAGTTATTTACCCATGTTTCAAGGTCAGTCAGAATATCTTTGTTTTCGACTGGGGTGTTATCTATAAGACAAGCTAGATGGAGGGATTATTTACAAAATGCAAGAATATTCCATTTTTTAAATGACAATCCTTATTGAATATTTTATATACCCCCACTCTTTGTTGCCATCCAATTATAAAACATATTACTTTATCATAGTGATAACAGTTCTGACACTTCCTGTCATGTTAACACTTTCATTTTCTGCATCATGGTTCCATCCATAGCTCTCAAATTTCTGTATTCAAAATGTGGAACACTTCCTGTCATATTTTAGAACAAGCATACAAAATGTGGAACATTTACTATTGATTTAGTAGCAACTTCAATTAAGAAGTTTACGTCATGGTTAAAATTTTACTTTATACTTATAAAAGGTTATTTTCATGAATTAATACAATTCAGTATTATTTACTATGAATATTACTTCTTAATGAATGACAGACCCTTTCAATATGATTCAGTGAGGAACATGAAATAGTTAAGGTTGAAAATGAGGAATGTTCTTCATAATGAAGTTTACTTAAGAGGTATGATTTCATCATACTCGCTATCAGGGTTCCATAGAACATCATTGTTTGTTGCATTTCTTGTTCCATATGAACAAAAGCAACAAAAATAGTATAGTTTGCACATTTATTACAATCATAAAGTATTTAGTCTAAACCAGGTTTATTTTATAAATGTTGAAGATTCTCCTGATGATTCCATCTGTATGCAAAAACAGACTGGTAGATATGACAATTATTATGCAGAGCCGCAATACCTCTGGTCCCTGATTGTGTCTTATAGTTCTGACTGATGTGCTTCCCTCACAGACACTATTGTAACCCTTATAAGTGATCCTCCCCAAATTATGCTGATCCACTCTTATCAATGGGTAACACAGAGCTCTTCTCATTGACCACTTAGTCCATCCATCAATCTAATGTACTCCCGTCGGTGCAAAAAAATTAAAAAACCTTTTGTGTTGATCCACGAACAGAAAACACAGAGACTCTGGAACAGAGATGTACTGATGCCTTATATTTGACCAACATAGGTTTTGCAACTATTCAAACTTTTGAGCTGGCATGACACTCCTGATGAAGGGCTCAAAAGATCAAGTAATTGCAAAATATATGTTGGTCCAATAAAAAGTTATTACATCAAGACTTTACTCTAGAGTCTTTGTGTTCCCATTGGTAAAGAAAGGCTGATGAACAGAGAAAAACATGTCCTATTTTAATATCTGTCTACACCACTCGCCATGCTGCCTGCTGCTTACTTTCCTACTATCATGTCTCTCTCCGCTCACCATTCCTATATGAGTACTGAAGAAAAGTATCCCTTTAGTATTTCTCTTTTTTCTATTGTCTCTGTGATTGCCATCCTAGCTTTTATCAGCATGCCCAGCTTTGTTCCATCCTTCTACCTTTCTTCTATACACATTAAAAAGAAAACATTTGTTCCTTTATATGTTTTGCCAAATCTTTCCAATGTTGCTTTTACTGTCCTGTTTTTCCTTCATGATATCTTCTGCTATTCATTTCAAATTTGCCTTTACTGCCCTGTATGTTCCTTCAAGATATATTTTACCATATCCTTTCCATTTTGTCTTTGCTACCCTAACCAGTTTTGTTGACTTTCTTCTTGCTCCCTTTATTCTTTCTGTCTCTGTCCTTTGTTGTAAGATCTAGATGTTTATCAGAATGAACAGTATGCAGACCAAACACTGTGGATGAACTTACAATTTCTATGAAGGATTTAATCAAAGTAAACCTTAATGGGCACATTGCCTGTAGCCTTGCATTAGAATTTATATCTATACAGTCCACATTATGCATCCTACATTCCTAGGCATGACATTCACATACAAATGTACACATATATGTGTGTGCCCATGTGCTTGTGTGTGTGTGTGCCCATGTGCTTGTGTGTGTGTGTGTGTGTGTGTGTGTGTGTGTGTGTGTGTGTGTATTTGTGTATCTATATATCTATCCCAGGGATTCAATAAACTGAGTGTAGGCTTAGTGCAAAGGCTACATGGAGGTTACATTTTTGCGTGATGAGTAGCATAGCTAATCACACATGCATGCTGTGCAGCACGCTTACATAGACACATGTGAAGTGTCATAGCCAGCAACAGTGTTGCTGGTCAGAAGACCATGTAAGCAGTATAATGGCATATAACACAACCAGACAAATTTATCTACGGGCAAACATGTTCTGTGACATTGCACGGACAGCCACAATAACTACTCGGGATAAAATTAATATAAGGAATGCAATAATAACACATTACAGAAAAGTGTAGGCAATGTACACTACAACATGTTTTTGGCATACTGTAATAAAGCTTTTTTGTGGTGATCATCAAGGGTACATAGAATGTAGTATAAATTCACTATTTTGGGGAAGTGTGCATATTGAAAAGGGCCACAGACATGAATGATAGGAATGAAAAAAGAGGAAGAAGACACATATAACATGGTAATGTACAACAGATAAGGGCATGTCAATGTATGTACACCCCAAAGACAAGTCAATAGTATGAAAACTAATCACATATGTACATAATACAGTATATACTGCTGTTTACACCTCCTGTGTGGGTATATTCATATCATCCCACAGTTATTGTATATTATGTGGCTGTCACACAAGGTCACATATCACTGAAGATACTTGGTTGTGATATAAACACCCTAACATGTTCACTGGAGAGGACGTTTATCAAGAAGAGTATATACAATAGGAGTATGTGCATTTCATGAATGTGTGCAAAATACGTTGCTTGAATATGACAGAAATGTCAGCATAGCTCTCAACCAATTAGGGATACATAGCAACAGGCTCATGGAAAACAGTAGACAGAAAGAGGCACAAGCATGGACAATATCAGAACAATACCATCACATAGCTGTGATACTGACATAAAATATATGATTGTGAGTTATTATACATGTTCTGCTGGAACACGCACAACTGTAATGATTTGTCAGTAATCTGTAAGGGGAATCAAGCCCCACGTTCCTCAAAAATGACCACTTTTTGAGGTATTAAGAGGGACACTGTAACACCTGCAGTTCAAATTAAGAGCAATTCTGGCTTGTTGAGAGATTTACATGGCACATATGCCACAATCCACACTTGCAAGAATGTAACCCATGCCATCAATGTTGCCAATGAGCTACCTATTTGCTGTTTGCATCACAGGAAGACATATCGTACATGCATTTTATAGAACCCCTTGAAAGGAAGTCTGTACTGTCAACTCCTAATGGTTATGCATCACAAAGAATACTAATGTATGGCCTAAAAGATGTGTGGAAGCTCACTGTGGCAAAAGCAATACACTTGTGTAAATCATCCCTGGAAGATATAGGTACTGGCCATATGGAAAACAACACTTAAAAGCAGCACAGTATTATCAGTAGATTCCCTACATATGCTGTGTATTGCATTCATCTGCCACACATAATAGTGATGGATATTTTCTGTAGCATCTGCAATTGATGTGTGAATTAAGAAGTGATCAATTATAATGAATGGTACAGCAATATGTGAGACCAATGGCAATGCATCAGTGTGCCCCTGTACACAGAAACTATAGCACTGCAAAGTGTAGTGTCAATGAGTGAGGATACTGTCACTGTGATACTGTTCACATACAAAATGATACAAGGATTACACTCTATATCAGCACGTCAAACCCAAGACATGTGTCATATGATCACTGCCACCCTGACATTGCCATGCAAACATTTATACTGCTATGAAATCCTGACATGCATCCATAACTGTTAATGAAAATTATCAAGTGCTAATACTGACATGATGTACTTGTACATCAGTGATGCTGTAAAGTCACACTATAGCTATACCTAAGATACAATTGTACATCATAGGTTTATAAATGCAAAGTTGAGTACTGGTCTAAAGTCCCAAGATCTTATAAAAGCCTAGCCATATGTAACATGTGTTTAACAATTTTAAATAGCTATGTGAATGATGTTCACACAGGTATGAGCCTATGTTATGTAATACCAACTGCCTGCATCCATGAGGTACATGGCTGAAACAACAGCAGTACAATCATGATTAGTCATCCATTGTTTTAGGTTGCACTTAAAGAGGGTCAGACAAGGCCTTTGGTTTATGTGACTGTGAAGCTTATTCCAGAGAAGGGGTAGTGTTTAAGAGTTGTATCTATCTCTACAACATTCATTATGTCATAGGCTCAGTTAACATTATTGGAACAGCTGACGCTTGTGCAGTTGGTGTTAACAAAGTGTATCATTTCCATCATGGCAAAATTGGAAATTGCTGTGTAGTCCAGACACAGTTTATACCATGTATCTTCTTTGTGTGATAACACTGGGGTTGTTCCAGCTGTTGCAGGTGTGTGGTGAGGTGCATGCAAAATGGTGCATTACATTCAATTATTACTGGCATGATGACAGCTGAGAACAATGGAATTATAATGTCGTTTGATGTGGATGGCCTGCCCATACTTAGGAGTTGTGTTACACACAAGGGATTTGTCACCACTGTGGTCACCTGCTAGTGGAAGTTCTGCTTACAATCTACCTGAGTACCCAGGTCACATACAACTGGGTCTACTCATAGGGGTGTGCTGTCTGTATTGTAATAAGCTTGTGTATTTGCTTTCAAAATGGGAATAATTATGCTTTTCATTCATCTAGTGCGTCTCCATGGCTCTGGCAAAAATTGTGTGTGTTAATACTTTCTGCAGTATATCAGTAGAATTCTTGGATTCGGTGATTGTCCACAATTTACAGTCATTCACAAAGTTGGTTAAACAAAGACTGTCTAAGTTTGTCTTGACTTCTGAGAATTAAATACTGACAGGACAGGGTCTAGTATAGAATCCTGATGTACATCCCTGGTCACTGGCCTCTTGCCACAGGTGAATCAACACACTTTGACATCACATGTCCTGTTTGTGGTCAGTTTGTCTACCCACATGGTGATGTAGGTGTTTATGCCCACTTGAGACAGTTTCTTTGTAATACCTGAGTTTAGATTTGTGTCAAATTCTTTGGCCAGGTCAAGTTAGGCCGGATTAAAGATGTCAACCAAATTTACCAGAAATGATGTAGCTTTAAAAAATCAAAAATGGGTTGGGAACACAGTCAGGAGATGACCTGTGTCCTTTTTGATAAGATCCATGATGATTCTTTGGTCTGCCTCACAGATGAGATGAGTCAGGCTTATGGGTCTATCATGTCCTGAATCAGGTGATGGTCCCCCCCCTTGTTCAGATGGATAACTGTTGTTGTACACCCTTCTGTCAGAGCATAGGCTGCCTGGAGGCTGTGTTTAAATAGGGATCCAAGTGTGTCTGCTAGGTCAGGTTTTAAGTTATTGAAAAGGCAAACTGGGATCCTGTCAGGGCCCTTTGATTCCATGTTTTCACACTCAGACAGCACACGGAAGAGCTGTTCTCCTGAGAAAATAAGCTGAGTAATGTTTGCATGTATACTTTGACTGATGGCCAGTAGAGATGGGGTGATGAATTTTGATCCACAGTGTCAGCTAGCAGATTATCTATTTTCTCTGGCTGAGTATGGGTGGTGGCATCCACAAACAGCTTTGCACTTAGTTGTGTATTCCCCTTTCTTTCAAATTTCATATTTATTTAAAAAAATTATTTTTGGCAACATGTCCAAATACAACCTTTGGTATAGATCACATGACACACAACGGTACTGTTCATACAGCCATACAACTCTTCCTATGTTATATAATTACATCAATTGCCAATCATATGCTTATATGTTTTTCTTTAGAAAGCTGAGTGTAAGTGCCCTGATATCATATATAGATACATTACAAATGAGGTGGATGTGTGCCATGCAGAACATTTACTGACACAAATGCTGATAGTAACATAATGTTGCTGTAGACCACCTCAATAATCCTTGGAAAGAGCAACACAACTGCACATGCAATGAATTCCCCAAAGGTGCAATTGAATCAAATTGTGTTGTATGTTTGTATATACAGCAGCAGAAAAACATGGATGAAACAAAACTTATGTACACATATAATCAGTATAACATTACATTGATGTATGTCACAGAGCATTTAATGATGGTAAGTATACATATGTGCACATGTACCATACTGAAAGTGTCACTGCATAGAATGTTGATATGCTCCACTACAAAAACACATACATGCCTTACTAAGTCAAAAATATACATAGTATCATCCCATATCAACAGTTCACAAGAAACATATTATTACAGCTGTTATGGAAAGAACAAGTCATCAAATGGCCATAAATATATTATTTCAAATCACAGTTTGTAATACCGTCTTGTAGGATTACAATACATCCACACCTCAACATAGCACGTGTGGATGACAGCAACATTGACATGTGAAATGTTCATGGGATAATAGGACATTACTAGGCTAATGGCCAACATCACATACAATCCTAGGTATTAATATACCATTTAAACCAAAATCACTAAATCTATATGATGGAAGATAGTAAGGGTATGTGAGTATGTGTGTATTTGTTTGATTGCATTACATACTGCTTCTCTCCATGTGTGACATGTGGACCACCCCATGACAGAATTAGCAATAATACATAAGGTGGTCTGGAGATGGCTTGCAGAGGCTTAGTGGAAGGACTCTGCTTCATGACATGTGTATGCATCTTTGAGATGAGGACATAATCTAGTCGTCTGCAGGAAGGATGTGTGGCCAGAGGGCAAAAAAGGGGATGTTGGATTCATGGGTCTTTGTTGACATTCAAAACATCATACAATGACAGTAATGTACATTAAACCTGTCTAGGTATCGTAGTTGGATTCCATACAATTTAAAATTAGCAGCACATTTGTCTGACTTTAACACTGTCACTGTGCACTTTATAGAGGATGATAGCATCATTGCATGCTGATAAGATGATGGGAGGAGTGTCTTTCATAGATGTGGAGTGACATCTTGGTGTAAAATTGTCTCAAAAATATTATTTGAATAAACACACACTCAAGTTGCCTGTTTGATTAGAACCCCTAACTATGTAGTTACAGAAGTTAGAAATCACAGTACTTAATGTCAGTGCCAAACGTTTGACTTCAGTACTGTCACAATGCACTTTATAGAGGATGACATCATCAGCATATGTTAACAAGAAGATGTTTGGATGAGTGTCTGATATAGTTATAAACTTACATGCTGTTCAAAAATTGTCACCAGACTAATTGCTGAATGAGCACACACAAACACCTGCTGCCTGTAGTGAGATTAGAACCCCTACCTAACAATCTATAAAATGCAGAACTTAACTTAAAAGCCACAGCACAAGTCTGAGTTTCACATTATCAAACAACACTTTAAACAGATTATACCATCAGTGTCTGGTAAGAAGAAAAAGGTAGTAGGAGTGTCTCACATGCTGTTCTAAAATGGTCTCCAGCATGTGAACTAGCTGAACACAAACACGCCAGTTAACCACCTACTTTACTAACTACTGAACACAGTATGTCACGCAAATACCATAGCACCAGTTGGGCTTTTATTGTGTGAGATGACACTTTGTAACCGATGACATTATTGGTGTCTGGTGAAAAGAAGACAATAGTAAGAGTGTATTACATGCTGTTCTAAAATGGTGTCCAGAATGTGAACAAACTAAACACAAACTCAATCCAGTTAACTCCAATGAGAGTAGAATCTCTACCTAATTATCTACTGGACACAGTATTTACCACAAGGGCCACAGCACAAATCTGCTTTCCATCGTGTCAGACACTTTATAGCTGATGACATCATCAGTTTCTGGTGAGAAGAAAATAGTAGTAGGAGTGTCTCACATGCTGTTCTAAAAATGGTGTCTAGAATGTGAACTAACTGAAAACAAACACACACATAATTTCACAACAGTGATACTGGAACCCTTACCTAACTATCTATGGAACAGAGTATTCAACACAACTGCCACAGCACAAGTCTGGCTTTCATATTTTTCAGACAGCACTTTATACCTGATGACACCATCAGTGTCTGGTAAGAATAAGATGGCTGTAGGAGTATCTCACATGCTATTCAAAAATGGTCAGGAATGTAAGCTAACTGAACACAAGCACTCACACCAGTTAACTGTAGTGAGACTAGAACCCCTACCTAACTAGTACTTAATGCAAGAACCACAGCACAAGTCTGGCTTTGTAGTGTCAGACAACACTTTATAGCTGATGACATCAGGAGAGTATGTTTGGGAGAAGATATTGAAAGGCCTATGAAATGGCTGTGTATGCATGTATGAATGTAAAAAGTATTCTTCTCCATGAGACTTGAATGTTGGCAGTAGGATACAGAATCATGGTCCTCTGACTACGTACACACAAATTGACCACAGTGAAATTAGAAACCCTACCTAACTAGCTGCAAAAGCTAAAGAACACAGTACTTAACATAAGTGCCACAGAACAAGTCTGATTTTTAAACTGTCGCTGGACACTTTACAGTGGATAACATCATCACTGTGTGTTTGGGAGAAGATGCTGGGGGACCTGTACTGTAAAAGTGTTTGTTCTCCATAGAACTGGATTCCTGACAGTAGGATACAGACTCATACTGTTCGGATTATACACACACACACACACACACACACACACACACACACACACACACACACACACACACACACACACACACACACACACACCAGTTGACTGTAGTGGGACTAGAACCCCCCATCTAACCAGTTACACATGCTAGAGAACACAGTACAGAATGCAAGCATGATGGCAGAAGTTTGACTTTCACATTGTTGGTAAAGACTTGGATGACATCATCATTGTATGTTTGTGAAAAGATGTTGGGATGCCTGTATGAAATAGCTTTGTAGACATGTACAAATGCAAAATGTTTTGTTCTCCATGATACACACACACACACACACACACACACACACACACACACACACACACACACACACACACACACACACACCAGTTGACTGTAGTGGGACTAGAACCCCCCATCTAACCAGTTACACATGCTAGAGAACACAGTACAAAATGCAAGCATGATGGCACAAGTTTGACTTTCACATTGTTGGTAAAGACTTGGATGACATCATCATTGTATGTTTGTGAAAAGATGTTGGGATGCCTGTATGAAATGGCTTTGTAGACATGTACAAATGCAAAATGTTTTGTTCTCCATGATACACACACACACACACACACACACACACACACACACACACACACACACACACACACACACACACACACAATGCAGTTATTCTGGTAAGGTAACCTCCACCAAACTGTTTTGTTCCTATCCGCAGAACATAGTAACTAATATTTGCACCATCACCAAAGTCTGCTTTTTCCTTGTCATAGTGCTCTTTATAGATGATGGCATCATCATTGTATGATGCAAGTGACATATCCTGTTATGAGAGTGGTGTAGAATGTGTAGACTTTGGATTTTTTTGTTTTGTTTCCAATGTGAATATATGGTTTAAAAGACAGCTTCTCAAGCTAGATGCAGTAAGCTGTCAGAAATGCATGTTGCAGAACTGAGACATATGCATCTGTTTTTCAATGTGTTGTGTACATTACACCCTTACAGTCACACACACAACATACACACACATATTTTGTGATTCATGGATGCACATGCGTTCTTATTTGTGATAAATTCATGTCCACATTAAGACATGTATAAGATAATCACAATATCTGTTGTCAGTATAAAGCTTTAGATAATGTAACAATGCAGTTGTGCTATTTATTTTTTTGTAGTATACTTGACATTTGGGAACTATTACTGACAAATTCATTTTCACGTGTATGGGTGCAGGTCACACATGAATCTGAGTAAATACGTGTTCTCTCACTAAAAAGTCCTTTCCCTTTGGTTGTGTTTTGACATAGATTTTGATGGGATGAAGAATAATTGAGAAATAAACATAGTAATACATGCCAATCAGCTCTGCTCTTTACATAATGCACTGCTGAGCAACTAGTTTGTGCAATCGATGGCAAAGTGTTTACACATGCTACATTCACATTTAATGAATACAACTTGAACTTGAGAAGTACTTATGCATATATGGCATGAGAGATATAGCTAAGAGATACTATGTTGTTCATACTGCAGTTTATATTGGAAATGTTGTGTCATAACATTTATGACATTAAGGACTATTGTTATTGCCTTTCCTGTTTGCTCAGAGTTAAGTGATGAGCAGCTGTGGTTCTCTGCTTAAATGGGAAAATAGTAATATTTTATTGGTTCACCTTCCTTTGCGCAAACAAACAAAGTGGAGAGGCATGGCCACCAGCACTCTGGACAGTACTGAGTGTAAAAAATACACTTGCTTTGTACCTTTCCCTGTGGCAGCAGGTGTAAGAGCAGTTGGCTCATGTTTAGAATACAAATGACAGGGTTTTAATTCAGTTCAATCTGTTTTTTTACACATGTTATCAGGACGACATTACATGTGTCAATGTGATAATTCCTGCAAATGTCAGAAGCTATGGCTACAGCAAATGAAAATGAACATCAGTCATTTATGTCAACAGGACACATATGAATTTGTATTTTTTATGCATTCAGCAGTATAAAGAAATACCAAAAATATAAGTCAGTAAACCCCGACTCATCCAAATACAAAGAAAACACTAGAATGTTTTCACTGACAAAATAAGTGTCACTTCTCAAATGTCCATAATCAGCAAAAAAATCTTTAATATCCACAAAAGGTTGAGCTCTTTCATCTACTAAACCGTAGATTTCATCAGAACAATTACAAGTTCTATGTCATCCATTTAAATACATTCTATCTTCCAATCAAATTCAAAGATGTACTTCATATTAATGAACTGATATCTAAGTTATTTATTAATATACACTTTTTTTACAAAAACATAAAGTCTATTTTATTTTATTCAATTATTGGTGTTTTATTAGCAAATATACACTTATAACATGTTTTTAGTGTGATTCATGAGTATAGACATGAATTTAGATATCAGTTCATTAATATGTAGTACATGTAGTACATCATTGAATTTGATTGGAAGAAAGAATGTATTTAATAGGATGATGTAGCACTTGTAATTGTTCTGATGAAATCTACAGTTTAGTAGATGAAAGCGCTCAACCTTTTGTGGATATTAAAGATATTTTTTTGCTGATTATGGACATTTGAGACATGACACTTATTTTGTCAGTGAAAACATTCCAGTATAAATAAATGTTAGAATGAATGTTTCATATACTGCCTTTATTCTGCTACAACTGTGAATTATTTTAGTGCAGTGAGTTTAATAAGCACTGCATGGAGGTAACCACACTATGCCATAGGACATGAAGAGCCACTCACAGTTGCTCAGCATTGATGCGCAATGCCAAACTCCATGCAAACACAGAGGATAAAAACTGAAGTGCTTTATTAGTGAGTATTTCTGCCATGTGTGTTGTGTGTGACTCTATTTTATGACCAGATTAATGGTATGAAAATGGAGTAGCTAGGAAAGTGAGGAAATGGGGAGGCAAGCGGGGGAACAACAAAGGGGATGCAATATAGGAATGTGTAGGAGGGAATTAGAAAAGAACCATAGCTATTAACTTCTTCAACAGTGTAATATGAAAATGGATAGAAAATTGTATGAATCTGAGCTTTCATCTGAATACAGATGAGTGACAAAAATGCAACAATGTTCTATAGCCAATTGGACTGAATTAAGTGTGTTTTGAAGACACGTACAAAGTGGAGAGCTACATGGGACATATTTTTTGGGGGGAGGACAGTCACAGGTGTCCACTTTTTTATTTTATTTCAAAAAGAGTGGAATGTTGGGAAAGGGACATAGTTATGTGAAGGTCAGGTAAGTAGGGTAGGTGAGGAAGCAGGCACAGACAAATTGGACAAACAAGGCAGAGACAGGGATGGTAAAGGACGCAAACGGTTGGGGGACACCATGACTGGAGATAGGGAGGGAACATCAGAGGCATATGCCTGTCAAGCATGAGGACATTGGGAATCTAGTCCTCACCCTCAAAACTTCCATCCAGGTCTAATTCCTCATCTTCCTGTTGTATTGCTTGATGTTTTAGTTTTCTTTGCATTCCAACAAGCAACTTCTCCAGATGGTTGACACATGCACCAATGGTACATCCTACATCCTGAAGCATCATGCCTGGCAGCTCCTGGCAGGTGACAAAATCACCACTCCTGAAGGGTATCTGCACCACCTGCCACAGTAATACTACCTGCTCTGGAGGGCACAGGTAGTGTAAGGGCTGTGGAGGCAGTACTGCCAAATTGCACCCCAGATATGCTGGGTGTTGGTGCAGCAGCTGTTGGAGGGAGGCAGGCTGAGCCACAATAGTTCACTTGCCTCTCTCTGCTGGAGATCATTTTGTTGGTTGTCAAAAAATTATGACATCAGAAGAGTGTCATTACACATATAAAAATAAAAAAGAGAGATAAGAGGTGGGGTAAGAGAAAAAAAAAAAGAAAAAGATAATTAGAACCATCATATATCACATACAATAAATTACCAAAAACTGCCAACAGGTCAAAAAAGTAACTAAAAAAACATGTGCCAGGACCCTGGAAGAAAACACAATGAAGCTTATGGACAGGACGACTTAGTCAAGCCTTGTAGTTGTTGATTTAACAGTGTAGTCCACAGAAATCCACAGGATAAAAACACCAAGGAACAAAGCTTTTCAGCTGTTAAAATAGTTTAATCCAAGCATTCGCTTCACAGGAAAAAACACTGAAATCACACTAACACTCCAAATGCAAGTACGTTTTCATTTCAAAAACTTCCTCAGATGTGGGCTGGTAACTACATCAGTGCATATATATACAGCAATTAACATTTAAAACCACCAATCTCATGCCGCATAGTAAATGAGGCATAATTGAAAATTATGTCATGAAAACTTTTAAAGGCACATTCTAAATGCCTTATTTCTTGCATAAAAAGTACTATTGACCCAATTGTACTAATGATTACAATCAAATATCATACCAGTTGTCTAAAAGTTTGCAAATATACTTGCATTTGGAGCTTTGTTCCTTGGCGTTTTTATCCTGTGGATTTCTGTGGACTACACTGTTAAATCAACAACTACAAGACATGACTATGTCATCCTGTCCATAAGCTTCATTGTGTTTTCTTCCAGGGTCTTGACATACTATAAATTACTACAAGAAAATATATTTTTACATTTACTTTATCTTTACTTTTTAAAAAGCCAAACTAGGACTGACAATTGCTCCAAATAATCCTTGCAATATGCATACATTGCACAAATGTTTCTAAAAACAATGCAGATTAAGTTAACAACATGGGAGTTATGCCAATTTTGTTGAAATTAATATTTAACATTTTTAGTATGTATTTGTTCCTTGTGGGAGTTGAACCTACAACATCTGAATACACTATTACAATTGACTCCTACAATTTCTTTGAACTACAGAATGAAGCATGTATGCATGCTTGATTTTACAGTTAAGATATGTATGCTTAATTTGCTAGTAATGTGTGAAAGTGCAATACTTTTAGTAAACAAGTGTTAGTTTGTGCTGCATACATGCTCATTGCTTCTCTCAGTCTTTCTAAGCATTCAGCATTGGTCTCCATGTTCATTGAACTCTCCTGGAGAGCTGTAGAATAAAGAGGGGAGAAAAAGAGAAGAGCATTATGCATACCAGTCTTGGCTTTCTCCAGCTTTGTATATAATTTAAAGCATATGTATCTGTATGCTTACACAACTCATCCAGCCACTGGTTGAGTTGTTCCTGCTTGCTCCTTTATATTTCATTGTAATGGTGCCTGCATTGCTTCCCAGTGTGTGACATGTCAGTTGCAATGGAGACAGCCTAGGTTAGACTCTTCCAAGCTTCTGCTTTACACTGAGAGCTGGTATAGTCCGCCTGCAGCAGACTATGGCTGTGGCACTTTACGAGGAGTGCAGTGAATATTCCTTCCTAGCTCCTGCTATGTCTGCACAGGTCATCCAGCAACAGTTAAAGTGTTTTCTCACCAGTTCATGATATTGCATTTTATGGCCAGTGCACATAATGTATCTTTTCTGTCTGCAGCAGTACAACATGTTTGCACACAGGTGAGTAACATGCAAACGAGACAGGCAAAGGCCAAAATGCATTATCATTGCAAAAACTGGCTATTAACTTTTATCACTAAAAAAATTGGTCTACCTATACTATGTACTGTGTGTATGCTTCAAAGTGTATACTAGGTGTGCTACCCACAGCTGATTCACAGCTCTAATTTATACTGTCCTTATCACAGAAGCTGCTGACCATTGCACAACTGTACTAAGTAGGATTGTGCGTCTTAAGGCAACTTTCATTAAAATTAAAATATTGATACATTTCACCATGTTTATAATAAGCAGCACACAGTACAAATGTTAATATTAAAAAAAATTACAAAACACATTTTAACACGTTAGAGTTTTACACAACTCAACTCTCATACTAATGAACCGGGAGTGTCTTATCTCTCTTTGCCACAGAAGCAACTTTGCAGCCAGAAATCAAATCATGTGCATTCAAGCAATTCCCATTCCATGTACAGTATTAACAAGACATATACACTTGTACACTGTCGTATGTTTCTATGTGTGTCTTACATACTTAGTGCAATGAGTGATCACACAAGCATTTATGAATATCTTTGCACCAATGCAGCTCTGTCTTCTCTTTGTATTGTGTTCAGTTTTCTCTTATCTGTGCTGTAGAGATGCAGCCTATAGTGCATTTGTTTACCATTGTCCTTTAAATGTATGATGAAAATACATGATAGTGAAAAACATTTTTCAGCAAAGGCTATTTGTGTTTGGCTATTAATGAGCAAAAATGAGAATTGTGTGCTATTTATTTCCATTTAAAACCTTGTTAAAGTAAAGTGTATCCTGGGTAGCACCCCCAATGCAGGTACGGTAGTCTAAACTGATGCTATGGCTTCCTTCTCCCTCCCACTAATCATTCACAGTTGCAATCCATTAGCAACTAACAGTGAAGTAGTGCCTATAGTATGTTTTCACCTTCTACATGAAGTCAAAAGTTTGTTGTTCAGCAATTCTAATGAGTTCACACCTCATTTGCATCTTCACCATGGTTAGAGGCCTGAATCTACACTATTATGGAACATGAAGGTGAGGAGACTTGTGTATTTGGACAAAACAAACAAATCTATTCCTTTTGATTTACCTGCAGAGAGGTCTCCTACTTTTGCTAAGGTATGATTGAATTTTTCAGGTATATTCTAGATTTTGTAACGTCACAAAACAAATTATATATATGCAGTAGAAAATGGAACTTTTATCTGTATGCACTTCTTACACTTCATGGTCGGCATAGGCATTTTTATCAGGCATTTACATTTCTCAGACAGACAGGTTATTAACTTTCATCACATGTTATTATTAAAATTGTTATTTTACAATATTCTATGCTATTGCAAGGAAATGTAATGTACCATGTCAATGACACAGGTATAATGCTTCTGAGATGGCCCAGAGATACCTCCAGGGGAGTGGTGGGCATAGTGAGAGGTGACTGGCAATCACATAAAATTGACTTTTATGTAGTAAATATGTGCACATTATGAAAATTGTGTTGAATTATGTGGTATTATTTGGTTTGCACAAACCTTCAATTGTTGTTTTGGAGGTTGGGGAGCCATCTACCCTTTGTCTGTTCCCACAAAAAATATATTTTTAAGTGTTTTTCTCTTGAAAATGTGTAGTCATCCTCTTACATTAATGGGAAACAATGTATTACTAAAGTGATATTCCTTGGTTTGGACCAAGCATTAGTGTGTCTGAGTGTGATGTGCTACAACCATAACTGAAATGTGTGTTTCCAGTGCTTAAGGTTGAGAAATATGTCCATATAAGCAGGAATTTAGTTAGGTGATATTTATGGGCTGTATCCTTCTCTGTTTTACGTCACATAGGATTATGGCATCCAAGCATACAAATCAACTTAAACACTCTTTCAGTGCACGCATTCGGGTGCCATGGTGCCTTTCTGCTTGAGAAAAGACATGGGGATATGGCTGCCAGAATGCAGATTTGGAACCAGTTAGTAATGAGGTCACTGCAGTAGGGTGTTACACCAGGACTTATGATCAGGTGCAGCATAGAGCCACTGGTATGATTTTATCAGCATGGAGGACAGCAACTGCAGATGTCTGTGAACAGCTGGCTGGGGGGGGGGATCTGCTACTGAGGCCTCACTGACACCAAATGAGGAGTTCTTGTCCACTGTCAGAGATCCAGCCAGCTCTGTGAAAACTGCACACATGACATATGATTGATTTCGGTGCTGATGTGTCTGGAAGGACAACTTTGTCCAAGGATGAGCTTCCAGGTAAGCTTACATATGGCAAGTTTTAGATTTGCTTTTATAGTAAAATATGTACAAATTTAAGTAATACTCCCTTTGGAAGTTTTTCTTACAAACCTGTTGATAAATTAACAGACTTATAAGACACACATTAATTACACATGGGCTGTGGGTGGATGTGTCAGCCAAGTTTTGGTTAAAACTATCCCTAACGGACATATAGGGAAAATTGTGTATTCACTGTCCCCCTGCGTTATTCCAGTTGCGATGTTTAACTTGCATCCTTACCTTGCTTCATTTCTTCCAAGACCATCCTCCTTACCAAGTGTGGAGTCATCTGTACATGGTAAGCTATTTTTTTTTATTATTATTATTATTGTTGACCATTTGTCAGATGTATGCATATATCTGTATGTATGAGATGAGCGTAATGAGTGTGTGCATTACTGTACCATCTACTACAGTGGGACTACTGTTAATTTGTTATCATATAAATTGTTTTAAATATTTAGTATAGTATTAATTTCATTCCTGTGTTTGTTGCTTATTATCACAGGTGATCCTGACAGTGGAAGTAAATGACTTTTATCACCTGATGTCAGTATCACTACACTCTGATGATGATGATAACCAAACAGAGACACATTCAGGGGTACAGATGTTGAACTTGACACTGAGGATGACATTCAGCCATCCCCTCTATTGCCTTTAGACACAGTTAGTAGACCAATTCATACCTATTCCCCTAAGTCCTCAGATACTGGATAGGTGGAGGATGACACACTTGATCAAGGTAGTGTGGTTACTGTGGCTTCAGTGCTGGTTGACTCTGGCCATAGCTAAAGTGAGGGAGAGGTGCCATGCAGTAGGGTTGTTAGTAATGCTTGGAGAAAGCCTGTTGTCCACCTTCCACCTGATCATGATGTGTCATTATGTGCCAGTCAACATATGTTTAGGGCCATCATGGAGGTGCAAGCATATTCCACTAGGGCCTCCAAGGACATGCTTAGGGCTACAGGTGTGGCACAGGCTGATGTGCATGATTGCCTGAAAGGACTGCGTGAATGATATGATGGAATGGGCAGTGTTTGTGATTGAACATCTGCTATGAGGGGGATAGCATCCATGTCAAAGTAGGTCCACAGCATCATCTGCTGTTAGCCAACATGGCTGTGCTGGATCACACTTTCATAGTGGGACTACTTCCACTACTCTGTCAATTGTTGAGATGTCCACACCCAGATGTGGTAAATCATGTGGTTGTGGTCCTCTACGTACTCCTGAGGAGAGATCATCTGGCAGGCATCAGTCACGCTCAGATAGCAGCAGCACATCTAACCATGGGCATGGACATGCCAGTGCAACTCCTGGCAGAGTCAGTTTTTACAATCAGAGGTGATGACATTGAACTGTTACCTCTACCATGCATGGATCACACCTGTCTGACATGCCAGACTGTAGAGCTAGCACAGAACTTGACTGTGTTCTTACAAACACTCATGCACATTTCACCTTGAGTAGCCCTACAGACACGCACACACATAACAAGTAGATCAGTCATTTGTGAGGCTTGTAGCTCATTCTGTCTTACTGGCCATTTGGTAATTTATCTAAATTGTTGCCTGGCTCTCTTTCATACTCTCACTTAGTCACTATTCTTTGTATCAGCCTTGGCCTGCTCCCCACCTCAAACGACATCCTGTGCAAATTATGATAATTGTGCCATCTCCTTGATTCTTTGTTTTGGATTCAGGGATATGTAAGTATTTTGTCTGATGCACAAGCTGCATAGCTGACTCAGTGCTTAGTATATATGAGCTTGTGATGCTCTTCTGAAAATTGTACTACTTTCTTACATGTTTTTGTATTGTATGTATCTTTGATGCCTAAGGCCTTTTAGTTGATAAAGACCACACATTTATTGATATGTCATTCCCAACACATATTCATGTAATTGCTGTAAAACTGACACAGCTTCTACTTAGGTACATTAGCAAGTAACAGTATGCAAGGATCTGACATTCATTTGTGCTCTTAGCAATTTATTTCCCTATTCCAGTTTTAACACTTACCTTGATAATCTGGCACTTACAAGTGTTTTAATTTGGGGCTAACTCAGTTTGATGCTAGAAGTACACAGCCATTACATGGGTTGGTAAAGGTTGTGAGCATTCCCTAGTATGTTTTACTGTATGTATGTGCATAGGATGAAAGCTGTACCCCCTAAGGTGTTAGGCATGTATGCTGTCCATTGCCTCCTGGCCAGGACAAAGACATATTGTACACACCTATGTCTAGTGACACCTACAGTGGCAGGTCATTCCCCCTCTGACTCCTCACCTGCGTGTGGCTCTGGTGACCTTACCACTGGTGGTGGTATGTGTGCCCCTTCCCCTTGATGTTCCTGATGAAGCTGTTTTCTCAGTGAAATATTGTGAAGGATAGCATAGGCAGTGAAAATTTCCACACAAGTACAGGAACTGTACTGCAGGGCTCCCTTTATGTATTTGGGCAACAAGTACTATGGCTTCAGCAGCCCAAACAAAGGTCAGTGATATTTCTTTTTGAGCTTGTGCCTCATTATAGTTCTTCAGTGGGTGTATGTGCATTTCTGATGGGTGTCATCAGCCATGGTTTGAGTGCACACCCCGCATCACCCAGTAAATGACCTTGTGGGATATCCCCCAAAAAAACTCTGTTAGAGTTGAGAGTTGTGCCAGATATGGGAGTCATGCTAACTGCTGGGGTTGCCAGCACGCACAGTCAAGAAGATTCCCTTAACATTACACACAACTTGGTGGTTGATGGATTGGAAGCTCTTTCTGTTTATGTACACCCTTCCCTGTTCCCTAGGTGGTGCTTTGATATCAGTGTGCATGCAGTCTATGACATGCAGGACTTCAAGAAAGTATGCTACTGGGTAGAAATCCTGCATAGCTGTAGCTCTGTCTTTGGGTGTAAAGAGAAAATATATGTAGTTACTGTCATGTTGTAGCATACCATTCAGGAATTGAGGGAGGAATCTGGATACTGATGCTCGTGACACCCATAGCATAGCCCCTGTTGATCTCTGGAAGGTTTCTATAGTTAATAGTCTAAGTGCTGTACATACCTTAATTTCCACAGGTATTAGTTCCCCCTGGTTTGCCCTTGTTCTCAGTTGAGGACAACATAGGTTGCAGAGATGCTATAGTATGTCTTTATCCATCCTGTTGCACTCTACTATTTCCACCTCATGCAGGCCATGAAAAGTTAAATGTGGTATAAACACCCTTCTCCTTCTTGGCGGTGTTCTATTTGCAGTAGGAGCAGCATAGACCTGGGCCTGTTGCACATACATATGCAGAAGAGCAAGATCAGCCCCTAACTTCCCTTTCCCAATATTATTTTTCTCAGTATAACATGCCACAATATCCCCAAAATCTTTTACCTACTTCTAAACTTTTATTTTCACTACTATATCTTACTTACTTATTTGCACTATTATTCTTAACACCTACCTTTCCTCTCCTGAACCTCCTAAAAAAACTATATACATATATATATTTTATGTGATGTTTTGTCTGCCCAACATGTAAACTGAGCACATACATTTATACTTCTTATAATTACCTTATATATTCTATCCAATGCAGATTTAAAGGGTTTATATTATATGAATGAAAGTTCATAATGTCAAACGCTCTGAAGAATGAAAATGACGGATGTTGAAGTGCTTTTTGTGGGATTCCAGTACAGTGAAGTTCAGAATATTTGCCCTTTCCCCACTGTAGTGCGATCTCGGAGTTGGTATATATATTTAGTGCGGGGTGTGGGAGGCGCACCCCACAATAAGGAGTTTGAGGTCCAGCATTTTCGCTCTTTAGAGCGTTCAACATTATGAACTTCCGTTCATATAATATAGACCCGATTTAAATACTATGCTATGTAAATATTTGTCATTTCATGTCATTGTTAATGTCTAAATTACTGACTGCAACTTTTTACCCTTGGCCTCTGCTGAAAATGTGTTTCTGACCCAGCCAGACTTTCTCAGTCACCAAATGTGAATAAATAAAATAAATAAATAAATAAATAAATAAATCAATAGAGTAGTTTTTGTGTTTGCATTCCAATAGGTTTTTAAATTCTTGGCCAAAACCTTCATTAAGTGTACATAATTGCTTTATAGCTTGTTGAATAGCTCCATCTTAGATTGGTTGATTAGCATATAATTTGCTGCTTATGCTGTAATTAGCATGCCATAATGTTTACCATCTTTGCATGACTCTTCACGCCATGTAGGGCCACTTACTGAATTTGTGCACTCAGTTTTAGTGCACCTTGTAGGGTTTATTGAATCCACACCTATATCTGTATCAGCATCTGTCTGTATCTATAGCTATATCTATATATATACCTGTATTGTTCTATTGGTTTAATTTCTCCGAGTCTTTTGATTTTCTAATACCACGAAGGGAATGGACCCCATTCCTAATTCAAGGTATGATTAAAGCTCATGAAATTAGTATTGTTTCAATCTGTGATGTTAGCCTAAAGTTCACTTTGCAGCACCTGTGATGTGCCCAGTTCATATGGAGTCACATAACAGCATATTTAAATATGACTGTAAATTCTTTTTTATGAGACCCATTGCTTCTACTACTATTGGAACTGTCTAGCTATCCTTCTTTCACATTGCCTTAATTTCTACTTGCAAAACCTGGTATTTTATGACTTTTATGTTTCTCTATACGTAACATACTGTAATCAATGGGTGTAGCAATTTTAATGAACGATGCTACTTTCATCTTCTTCTCATAGACTACTATATCTTTTTCTCATCTATTTTTTGAACTGTTGGTAATGGTGATCCTATATGATATAAACTTCATCATTCTCTGTAATGCTTTGCAACTCATGTTTCCAATGCTTCTCAGCTACTTCAATATTGTAATATGCTTTGCAACTCATGTTTCCAATGCTTCTCAGCTACTTCAATATTGTAATGTTTGCACAATCCCCAGTGTAACAGTTTTGCCACATTATTTTACCTTTCTGTATACGGGTTCACGTTATAATCCTGAAATACCGAATTTCAGAATCTTGAGATCATAACGCCAAAACCTTAAAATCCCGAAACCCCAGAAGCACGAATTTCAAAATCGCGAATCCTGCACTAACTATACACCACACACATACACATACACACACCTTCCCCCCACACACAAACACACAAAACTACATTACATACAAGCAGTGGGAAAGACCCCCTGCACCCCCATGTGGGGGGCTGTGCCCCCACACCCCCCTACTTAAATATACTAACTCCAAGGTCACACTTCGCAGACAAATACATGAAAACAGCATCATACAAGCTACATTCCCCTCTCACACACACACATCACAGTAACAAAACTCAATGACACACACTAGAGCCCCTAACCAAAACCCTTACACATAAATACTTACCTGAACTTTCAGCTATTCATTCACAAACCGCAACACCAGAAGCACTACTTCAACATCTCCAGACTTCGGGATTTTGAAATTCATGCTTTTGGGGTTTCGGAATTCTGAGCTTTTGGCTTTATAATCACGGGATTCTGAAATTTGATATTTCAGAATTTCGGGATTATAAAGTGTTCCTCAGTATACAGGCCCTCTCCCATTGGTGCATCACACCCAGCAACAAGATGTGCGACTGTTTCTAGTTCTGTTTTACAGCATGTGTACCTGTCTGTTTCTCCCACATGTTCAATGGACTTTGCAAACAAATGTATACATAGTCCACTGTTCTGGGATGGCAATATTAACCCTCCATCATTTGGTTTAAATTCACCTCTCCTTAACCATTCCTGTGTCAGATTCTAATCTACATGAGGTTGCTCCAGGAGTTTTCTGTACTTACAACTATATTTTTGCCTTTCCACATTTCTTGCCTTCTCAACTGATCCTTCCCCTTATATTCTTTCTTTTATTTTTTGTCACATTTGGTTGTTGCCTGATTTTTGTCTACGTCTGGTTTTATTTTCATTCCCGCTTGTCACTGATATGCTTCTGCTAAACTAAGCAGGGAAGTCATTTTAGATTTGATCTTATCATATTTTAAAACTTTCAGTATTTTTGGTTCTGGTGAGGTCATCAGATATGTATGCAGTCCTATGATTGCAGATCTGCACATGTAATTAATTTCGAGGAGGACCATACTTCCTTTAGAATGAGAAATATACAGTCTTGGTATGCACTGATTTTTATATAGTATTTTGTAAGTGTGAAGCACTTTCCATGTTTTCCCGTCCAACTGATTCAATACCTTTTGGGACCACTCAATCACCCAAACCCTATAAGTTAGAACAGGAAGAAGAAATTGCTTTATAGCTTAGACTTTGTTCCTAGATGTCAGGGTTGTTTTTCAGTATTAATTCTAGTCTTCTAAAATATTACTTACTGAATTTTGTTTGAATTTGTTCATGCTTTATTCTTGATCTTTCATCAATACCTAAATATTCATACACTCCCTCCTGCTCAAGTTCCTATGTATCACATTCCTGTCCCAGACTGATATTGTTTTTGGTGTTGCAGCGCTTTCAACTCGTCAGCTGATGAAATATACAGTTTTAAGGCATCCACACAAAGAAATGAAGAGTATTGACATATTTTTGTTTTTTGGAAGCCAAGCTGTAACCATGACTTAATCTGTTAAGTAGACAGCTTAGTTGGTTAATGGCAAGACAAAAGAGCAGTGGTGACAAACAGGCACCCTGGAATATCCCCCTTTCAATTTTTATCCCTGGGATGATAATCTGTCCTTTATCATGGCTTAACTGCAAAGTGGTTTGCCAATGTTTCATGGTCAATGTAATGTAATTGATCAGTGTGGGGCATATCTTTATACATCTCTAAGCAATCCGTTATACATGAATGTGGGATGCTGCCAAATGCTTTTTTGTAATCTATACATGCCATACTTAGATTTTTCCCCTTTTTATAACTCTCCATTATAAATTTCTTTAACAATAAATGATCCTTTGTTACATATGACTTTCTTCTGTTACCCTTTTGTTCTGTTGTTTTTATTAAGTTTTTTCTAAAGGACTATATAGTCTGTTGCCATCAGTTCCAGTATATAGCTTATACATTGTTGGAAGGCACATTATTGGTCTACAGTTTCTGGGTAGCTTGCAGGTTCACTCTTAAGGAGGAGTATAATGTTTCCTGTTTTTAACCAGCCTGGCATCTGTTAGGGATGCACACATAAATAGTTCATACGAAGGGCTAAATCTTTGCAAAGATGTTAATACCTAATAAATAATGCCTAAGTACAGAGTCGAGAACTGCCATTGTCACCCCCTTGCACAAAGGTGGTAGCACTACTGACCCAGGAAACTATTGCCCCATTAGCTTGACAAGTCTGATCTGTAAAGCTATAGAGCATATTATTATGGATCTCATAAACAAGGACATAGGCAATCCAAGCACTTGACCCCACCCAATTCGGATTTGTCAAGGGCAGAGCTTGCCTGTTGAACCTGGTTGATTTCTTTGAAACTGTCACCAAGGTCCTAGATGAGGGAAAGTCAGTACATACAGCTTACCTTGACTTGGCCAAATCCTTTGACACAATCCGCCACTCAGACATCATCGAAAAGCTAACACAACTTGCAGTAAATCCCTATCTCATCAGGTGGGTTTCCAACTGGCTCACCGATAGGCCCCACAAGGTCAAAACATGTGCCTTCACCTCTGACAGCAGACCTGTCACTAATGGTGCTCCCATAGGGGATCTGTCCTGGGACCCTTACTGTTTGGCATCTACTTCTCGGATGTCCAGACAAAGGGCCTGTGGCAGACTGAGTTTGTGGTTGACTGTAAGTTCAGTGCTATCATTGACTCCCCAAATGATGTTAATATAATGCAATAAGGTCTCACAGCAACAAATGACTGGTGCCAAAGTCATGACCTTAAATTAAAAGCAAAAAAATGTATTATCATACCATTCAGAAAAAACATGGCCCCTACTGATTACCAAATTAACGGCAACCCCCTAAGCACACAACCTGTGGGGAAAGACCTGGGTACTCAGGTTGACAACAATCTCACATTCGACCATAATGTAGCGACAGTGGTCAGAAAATCCTTTTACTTGGTTCATTTCATAAGTTAAAGGATTGCATCCAGAAAAAAGGAGGTTATTACCTCTCTGTACTCCTCCCTCATTAGGCCAGTAATGAAATATAACACCCTGTTTGGTATGTACCTCTGCAAACACCTGCATCAAATGGAAAGGCCACATGAATACCTCACAAAGGGAATCTATGTTCTCCAACACCTGTCCTATGTGGACAGGCTCAAATCACTATCACTCTACTTAATATCATATAGATTGCTCAGAGATGATCTGTGTCTCCCTACAAGGCAATTTCAGACCCTGCCCTACTAGAGATGCTCCATATCTGTAAGTCTAGGTCCTCACGCATTACTTGCTTGAAAGGCCTAAATGTAATATGTGACATCAACAAAACCTGCTGGAGAGACAGGTTTGTCTCACAGGGGCTGCTCCGTCTCTGGAATAGACTTCCTATATATGTCAAACAGAGTACCTTGATGACCCTCTTCAAGTGCAACTTTGATGAGTAGATGGGAAACCCCAAATTTAACCCAGGGGTTGCACCTGTGTCCCTCATTGACAGGGATGAGACATGCTGACTGAGTTTTCTTTTTTGGGGATAAACTCTTGGCTAGGCTTGTAAGGGCCCCAGGGCCATTAGCCTAGTAACCTCATATGATCCTATACTTTTAGCCAAAAGTTAGGTACTATATCTGGGTTTTTTTAATTTTGTTTCAGTCTCTCTGACGTTACTTCATCTCATTTCATATCTTGTACATTTGACTTCTTTTACTTCTTCTGTCCATTCAGCTTCCTTGTTGCACAGTGTCTTCATAGGTATTTCTCCAAAATGTGTCTATTTCTTCTTTTTTGATGGTGCTTCTATTCCTTTTGCTTTGTTTCCCATTTCTCTATAAAACGTTTAAGTCACCAGTGCACTGCTTCTTTTGTACTTTTCCTTTGTATTTCTCAGCATATCTTCTAAGTTTTTCTACCTGTGCTAATATCTATAGTTTATTATTTGTTATAGTGTCTGATACATCCTGGTCTATTCTGATACCGTGCATTGCTTTTATCATGAATAAGTATTTTTGCTGATGTGTTCCCTCTTGTATACGTTTTTAACAGTGACACTTCTTGTCTTACTTTATAGTTTCTCTATTTCATACTTCAGTGATGTCACCTGATTTCTTGCCTTCCTTTCCCTTATTTCTCTATGCTTTTGTTGTAAGACTTTATCTCTTATAAATGTTGCTGCACAGTAATATATCCTATTTACTTCTATCATATGGATTTCTGTTAATATTTTTGATTATTGTGTTTGTTTTATCAGACTTTTAACATTTTATGTCTTATTGACTTTCTGTAATCTATTTCTTTCATCAGTCTTAATATGTCTATCCATCTCTATAAATTCAAGCAACGGTTCCCTTATATAATTTTCTTCTGAACTAAGGGCACATTCTTTGTTCTCGTTTTCTTATAAGTGTGCTACAAAAAGTTTCAAAACATTTTCCTGTGACATATTCTGTTCAGATGCATCCTGCGTCATATGTTGCTCTTTAATATGGGAACTCACTGGTCTATCATTCAACAACACTGACTGCATCAGAATTGCACTTTTTTTCTGCTCCTTTCCTTGCTGTGCAAGTCCAACTGATCTTTTGTACTGGTTTCTTACTGAAGCCTCCAAACTATCTTCATGTGAAAAGTGATTAAATGCTTTCCATTCCACCTGTTTCTCCTTAATTTGAGGGCTCATTGTTCCATTAACAGGGCTTGATTTTCTACACTGTATCCTTCACTTCTCAGGTAATCCATAACTTCAGTTTCTAGTTCTTTAACTTCTCCCTTTCTAACCTTCTTTTCTCTCGCCCCCCCCTTTGTTTTCTTATTTTGTATAGTTAAATTTTCCATATCCAGATGCCTTTGCCTGCATTTCTCTTCAAATATCTTTGTTGTTTTTTTGTAATGATTCATTTTGCTTTCTCCTTTGCATAAATATTGCAACATATTAAATCTCTTTTTTTCTTTCCAATGCATATCAATTCTTCAGATGCCATCAGTTCCACCTGTTTCTCCTTACTTAGGAGACTCATTGTTCCAACATTCTGTGACATAACCTGTGTTAAACTTTCTACACTAAATCATTCACTTCGTAGATATTCTGTAACTTCAGCTGTTTGTTTAACTTCTACTTTACTAATGCTCTGTTTGGCATTCCACCTTTGTAATCTAATTTTTGTATTGTGAAAATGTCCATATCTGTGTGCATTTGCCTACATTTTTCTTCAAATATCTTCAAAGCTGCTTGTTTTGCATGGATTAGTTTGGCTTTTTCCTTTACATAAATATTTCACCATACCAGATCTCTCTTTGTTTCCCAGGTCCATGTTTTTTATACCTTTCAAAAATCTTTAGTTTTCTTCTTTTTATGTTTAAATTCCCTCAGTCACTTCTTTATCCAAATGGCCAAACGTGTCTTGGTCTATATAATATTTTTATGGATCTGTTATATTAATGTAATTAAATTTGCATTTGAAGCTTTAGATATTTTTTCTTGTGCAAGTATTTTTATTTCCTCCAATCTCTTTCTTAATCTTTTTGAATATCTTCTAAATGGAAGTTCTGGGCTTCTTGCATAACAGTAACAATACAAAATCTATTTCTTATCCTCAATAGTCTGCTCTATCATATTTAAGTCTCTTTTTTTGGCCTGTCAGTTTTTGTATGTTTTGTGGACTACTACTTCCTTCTACAGCAGGGGGAGCATTCTCCCCCTGAGCCTGTCCTAGCCCATTGTAGGAAGGTTTCCATGTCTTGAGAATTCTACTCTGTCATTTTCCAGTCCTGGCACCAGTGTGTATACCAGGACTGAGCACATTTTTTGTTTTATCCAGGGACTTGTGCACTCAGCTGCCTTTTTAGTTTTTTTAACCTACTTCTGTCCATGATATATGCTGTATAAAATGAAGTCTATATATCACTGTCTTCTTGGTGAAATTTTGTGAAAACAGGCTCCACCTCATGAAGGTATTCACCAAGACTTGAAGATGAATTCATTTCCAACAATATTACTCTCTTTTGCTTGTTGACTTTATCAAGTCTCCATATGGACCCATAATAGATAGATAGATAGATAGATAGATAGATAGATAGATAGATAGATAGATAGATAGATAGACAGACAGATATATGGTTCTGCTATGAAACCAATATTTGGAAAGTCAAGGAACTAAAACACTAAAAACAAATGCCTGAAACACAGAAAAGCAAAAACATTTAATTGTATTTTTTTTTATAAAACTGCAAGCTCTGCTTTATAGCTGATACAGGAAGATATGCCAACACCATGATTGCATCAACTCAAATAAGGGAGAAATCTCCCAAAACAAAGGAATCATGGCTGGCATAGACCTAGAAGTCATTTTGACAGTGATGTCTTATGGATAACAGTAATTGCCTTTGTTTTCCTCAGCTTCTTGTGCATTAGACAATTGGATCATGGGAAATGTTATCACTGACACATCTAGACATACCACACTCGCGCGCACACACGCGCACACACGCACACACACACACACACACACACACACACACACACACACACACACACACACACATTCAAACAAACCTACACTTACACAAGCACCTGTACACAGAAAGAAATGACAAACTAGTAGCCACAGAACACTTCACATGTTTTATTGAAGATATGTCTAAAGTTCCAAAAAATAATTTCATCTACCTACATAGATTGCAAACATTTAATCACTTTTATATCACGGGTCAAACGTTTTCATTATTAGAACATTAGTGCAATTTCTGTGCTAATGGCTTGATAGTCAGCAGATGTAGCAGTGACAAAATAAACAAATAAATATTTTACAGATGGATCATACTCTCACCACCACCAAAGAAGCATATATCATGGCTCTGGAAAGGTCAGTCATTTTACCAAAAACAAGATGAGCTCTCTGCTTCTAGCATCTTACAAAATCACCTCCATGTTTTGAGATAATATTTTTTTTATTTCTGTAAGTTATACAACATAGTCCTCATAGCAAATTCTTCTATTTGACTTCATTTACCTAGCTGTAGATTGGATCATCTCTACCTCTAATGTAGGGTACACATTAAGATCTTTGGATTTGATAAATGAGAGTTCCCTAGATCATATAGCTGATATACTAAGTAGAAGCCTAAACATTCTGGATATAATCCACACTTGTCTCTACCAGTTCCACTCCCCTAGTCTTTCTTTCTGCAGTGAAGTCAGAGCATAATCTCATGCTGTTTACTCTCATAACTACCATTCCCTTGGAACCTTTGTCTCCATATTTAAGGATTTCAGAAAGTAAGACATTTATATAATTGTATGATGGAATGTCTAAATTTACCTATGACATCACTTTATGCTTTTCTCCCCGGGTCTCTGCTTAAAATGAGCGAAAAGCTCAGCCAGACTAACTCAGTTAACAAATGTAAAATAAATAAAATAAAATAAATGTCCATATAAGCAGATGTATAGATCTAGCCAGCTCAACTTGAACTAAATATAACGAGAAATCTAAAAACAAGCCCCTTTGTTAGTCAACTGACATAAACAAATGTTCTAACAAGAGAAAAAAAAACCTTCTCAAACTGTACAGTAAGGCTAGAACTCCTCAGACTGCTGGTAGTATAAAAGTGTCACAAACTACAGAAAAGCACTATAACAACCAGTGAAGCAAACCATTAAGGGAGACAAGATTCTGAAGTGAAAGATAACTATAAAGTCTTCTTTAATTGTCTTTGAAGACTAAAAAATAACACTCAGCCTGCTCAAAACCATTTCTTAATGGGGCACACACTCTGACTCTATTGACATTACAGATATATTTATTACTTATATATATATATATATATATATATATATATATATATATATATATTTTTTTTTTTTTTTTTATTTCAGTTTGATTACCGGGGAAGTCCACTGGGCCAAGAAGAACGCATTTTCAGTGGAGGCCCGGGGAGAAAAGCTCCAAGGCAGTACAACAATACAATGTTTAAGAAGAATACAAAGATAATCCACACAGCAAGAAAGCATAGTAAGACACTGCAAATGTAATTTTACAATAGAATGCACACACAGTAAGAACATTGTAAATGCATATTTACAATAGAATGTACACACAGTAAGAACATTGTAAATGCATATTTACAATAGAATGTACACACAGTAAGAACATGGAAAATGCAAATTTACAATCGAATGTACATGCAGCAAGAATTCACAAAGGACACATCAAATGCTAAATAAAAAACAGCAAAAATAAAAATTAAAAATTAAACAATTTTTTTTTTTTTTTGCTAACTTTTCAATATTTTCATCCATACAGTGAAGTTAGAGCCTGCTAAAATCATAGCTAGAGTTTGGGTGAATAAAGATGCAGGAGTATAGGGGCTTAGTCTAGAGGAACTTTGGGATTATATAGGGTGAAAGCAAGAACATTTCCATTTTGAGGATAGGTGTAAGAAAAGTTGGGTTTTAAAGTAATCTGAGTTAGGTATAGTTCTAAGAGAGGGAGGGAGAGAGTTCCATTTCCTACCTAGAGAGAGGGATAGTAGTTGTTGGCCAGCGGGATGCTTAGGTCTGGGGATGGAGATTAGATTTTGGTGTTCAGATCTTAAAGATTGGTTGGGAATATAAGGGGGGAGGATGTTGGATAGAGCAGGGCATTTTTCTGGGTAGAATATTAATTTATGAGTGGTTGTTAGTTGAAGATAGTCAAGGTGGTTTGGGAGTTCTAGCCAGTTTAAAGATTGAAGGGAGAGGCAGTGGTGGGTTAAGTTTTTGGATTTGGTGGCGAATTTAGAGATTTTATTATAGCAAGCTTCAACTTTAGAGGAGAGGAAGGCAGACAGATTAGTTAGGAGAGGGGCTCCATAAAGTAGAGAGGGTAGGAGGAAGAAGGTAGCTAAGGTTTGCCTGGTGGATTTGGAAAGAAATAGATTATTCCTGTAGAGCATGCCTAGTTTTTGGTGTTTTTTTTTATGTTTTGTTGAATATGGAGGTCAAATTTAAGGCGTTCGTCTATGGTTATGCCAAGGAGTTTGTCATAGGGGACCACTTCTATAGGAATGTTTGATTGGATGAGGATGTTGAAAGAGTTTTTGTCCAAGGAAAAAGTCTTGGAAGGGAGGAAAATTAGTATTTTGGATTTATTGGAGTTGAGGGAGAGATGGTTTTGGTGCATCCAGTTTTCTGTAGTGGAAAAAGCTGTTTGAGTTTTAGAGAGAAATTCAGATAGGTTGGGGGCGGCACAGACTAAGGTAGAGTCATCAGTGTATTGGATGACTGTAGTGTCAGGGAGAGCAGTATAAAGGTTGTTTATGAAGATGTTGAAAAGTATGGGACCGAGAATGGATCCCTGAGGAACACTGGTAGGAGTAGGTAAGAAGGAGGAGTTCTTCCATCTGACAGCCTGGGATCTGTCAGAGAGGTAGCTGGAGAACCAGGAAAGAGTATTAGTGGAAAGATTAAGGTTGGAGAGGTGGCAGAGTAGGTGTGAATGGGAGATGGTATCAAAGGCTTTAGAAAGGTCTAGCAGAACAGTGGATACTAGAAGTCCAGAATCTCGGGCTTGATTAACTGTTTCTAAGAAGGAAAGTAGGGCAGTTATGGTGCTGTGGCCTGGATGGAAACCATGTTGGGTGGGTGTAAGTAGTTGATTCTCTGTTAAGTAGGGTAAGAGTTGGCAGTGGACACATTTCTCAAGAATTTTGGATATAGGAGAGAGTAGGGCTATAGGGCGGAAGTTAGAAATGGAGTTGTTTTTACCTCCTTTATGAAGTGGTAGAATGTAGGCAGATCGCCAGAGTTTGGGAATGTATGACTCTTGTAAGGATCTGTTAATCAGGATGCTAATTGGAAGAGCTATTCCTTCAGCTGTGTATTTGAGGAAGAAGGGGGGAATGTTGTCGGGGGCATTGGAACAAGGTTTTAGTTTGGTTAAGAGTTTTTTTATGAATGCTGTGGAAACTGGTTTGAGTTGAAACTTAGGGTGACAGTCATTAGGAAAGTTTAAGAAGTTGGAAGGGTTGTTGTGAGGGAATGTTTTGGTTAGTTTGCCTATAGAGTCAGTAAAGAAGGTGTTGAAGAGTGAGCTTAGTTCATTGTCAGTTAAACTAGGGTCAGGGCAGGGGTTATTTTGTGACCCAGGATGGAGAAGAGAGTTAACAGATTTCCAGAATTGTTTGGGGTTGTTAAGATTAGTAGGCTGAAGTTTATTGTAGTAGTTTTTTTTGTCCCTGATGATTAGTTTTTTTTTACTTTGCAAATAAGTTGTCTGCTAACTTCACCCATGAAATCCCATTCAAAGATCAGTGATCTCAGAATCTCATAAGTTCTCTCCCATCACTAAGTAATGCATTCATAAGGTGCTATGTAAAATCAAAATCACTTTTTCTATGAGTCTTGGCAACACAGATGTCTATTCATTAAACTGTTTCAACCAGGATCTTGCAGTAGCTCTCCATAAACTATTTAACCAAACCAAACTGCAGGCCTTTTTCTTCAGATCCTAATGCACTGTTGTGTGTCTTCTCCATAAGGATGAGCCTACCATGGAGGGTGGAATTAGAGACAATCAGCCTTACAAGTCTGGTTTGTAAAGCTGTGGAGCATATTCTACTCAGTCTCTTTAATAATGACATCAAAAACCTTGTTAAATGTAGATCTGAATAATTTGGCTTTGTAAAAGGAAGATCATGGCTGTAAAACCTTGTTAATTTGTAAGAGAATCACACTTGTTGTAGACGGTGGTTTTGCTATTCATATAGTAAATATCTTGCCAAAACATTTGCTATCATACCTCGTGCCAGAACTATAGGGGAACCTATCAACCTAAAACATCAATTCTAATGTGGTATGATAGATAGTCAAATCGTTGAATGACAGATCCCACATCATTTGTTTGGCAGGTGCCTCCTCAAGTCATGGCTAGGTGACTAGTAGAGCTCCCCAGGGACCTCTATTGGTTCACTTCCTGTGTGTCATTTACTTCTCTGATCTCAACAATGATATCATGAAATCTAGTTATTTGCAGATAACTGCAGTCTGGGTGTAATTGGCAAAATCCCCTCAGATATTTGTAGCCTACACAAAGAAACTGCCCTAGTTAATAGCTGGTATATAAAAAAGCATAAACTACCCACGGCATTGAATATAGGTTCATGGGTTCATAGGTGTGTACTAAGCTAATGGCCATGGAGCCTTCACAAACCTATCCCAAAGAAGTGCCCTGGCATTGTGCCACCCGACGTTAGTTCCTAGAGAGTACATCCATATTAAACAAAAAAGGTAATTAGGGACCTGAACACTTTTATTGATAGTTTCATCTCCTTTCATCTTCATATGGCAATTGTAGTCAGGAAATCCTTCTACTTAGCAAAACTTCTGTACCCTGAAGAACTTTGAACACTTAGTATTATTAAGAACTGCTTAATGCTTACTAATAAATAGAGCTAGACAACCATAATAACATTTGTGAAAGGAGTAAGAATCTACACAACTTGGAGGCCACTGCCTCACCCAAACAAATAATCACTAGGCTCATCTCCACATTTGCATGCACATATCATGCCAACATACACTGGTATTGTTCAAAACCACCCCATAGGCCTCCTAGATTATAGGCAATAAAGTCTTAGCATCAACCCAGTAACAAAACATCCTTTTCACCCAGTATGCATAACATAAAATCATTTAGTACTTGGAGTCACAATGTTGAAGACCCTAATCTAATTTCACTAAGTCTGCACACACAAATGGAAATGTGTTATTAACTGAGAACTGTATCATTAGGCATAGTAATTCTAATCTTACCAGGGTGGATACTAGGATGGCAGCCAATTGTCTTTCGAGAGCCAGGATCCATGACATTTTAAGGACTATAAAATCCCTCAAACCAGACAACTCTAACTAGGACCTGTAAAAGAACTATTTGAGTATAATTTTTTTGAATAATTGTATTCAGCGAGATATGCAGAAAGGTGTGCAATACAGACAAGACTCTGGTCCTGAATGGAATTCTACCACTAACCAGAATGATCCCAAAATAAAATAAAATAAAAAAAAAACTTCATTAGAATAATTGGCTAAGTAGGTGGTGTCGTAGTCAGGTTCCATTATGTGTCATCTTGAGACAATATTACTTACAACAGTTGCTTTGCAAGGGCTGGTCTGCACCTTTCATCTTATGGCTTCTGCATACTAGCCAATGTCATTGGTGCCCCGATACTGTCTTTTAGGCAAAAGCCATCTTCTAGATAGCCCTGTGTAGGCAAAATATCTCACTAGATTCTGATCCTGACTGTATCAGGTCTGTTCTACTCATTTCCAGAAGTATAAATAATATTCTGCCTGATCACAGTTAAAATCTGTCCCTGATTTTTTGAGCGTTTGCTCCACTTCTCCATTATTTTTGGATTAGTCAAGACTTTTTGCCCTTAGAGGTTGAGGGGTATGTAGTTGAGCATGTGTGTAACTGCAACAGCATGCAGGATTTCCTCCATGCTGAAGCACACTCCTACATGTTGCAGTTGCATAAGCATGGAGTGCACATCAAGCACAAAGAGCATCACTTCTCCTACTCTCATGCATTTGATTATTGAAGCTGCAGACATGGCACTGTATGCTTCTGTGAGCTCACCGTGAATCTGAAACAGCCATATGTCTGCAGCTGAATTCACTTCAGCCATGTGTTCCCAGTCAAATGTACTGCAGGAAATGTTTAATTTCCAAGAGCCTGAGCCTATCTGTAAATATTATTGATCTATAGGCAAATGGCCGTTTCTCTTCTAATCATTACTGTTATATCACTTAGACTGGTATCTATTTGCAATTCCAGAGTCTTCCAACCTGCTTATTCACATATTTATATAGCAAATTAAATATGGAGTATTGTTGCCTCTAGAATGAAATATATTTGTTTCAATTTGTCAAGATTGCTATTTTTATAGTGGTCAGTTCTTGCAGTATATCTGTAAAGCTATCTGAGTATATTATTTTGCAATGTGATCTATGAAATGCAATGCACTGGAAACCACCTCCAGGGCATAGAGTTATATAGCACTGACTAGGACTCAAATAACCAAAGTGAGAGTCATAGTCTTGGCTTTGGAAGATCAGTGAGGGACTTTGAAAACTGAACCTACAACATCTGTTCACCTTTTTCCTTGAGGGGACATGGTCTGATTTACTGCACAGCTGACATTTATTTGAAGAGAATGTACATGATATGTACTACTGTGGACCAAAATTGTGTGCATAATTCTTATAAACATTTAACTGTAGTCTTCATGGGACAAATGACTGAGCTTCCATGCTCTAGATGGCAGGCGGTGTAAGCCAAATGATCAGGGTGGGATTATTAATAGAGAAGTTTCTTCCTTTAGCAAAGTGTTTAACATAAATTGCCAGGGTTGTCATGTAGGTTCCAGTTTGGAGACAGTTATATAACATCTTTAAATGTTGACACCCCATTCTGGAGAAGGACTAATGGCAGAAATTCAGTGCCTGAGTTGAGAGTGGCCTTGTGGAACGAAAGCTATATGGTGGGGATAAAGATCAAACCATGCTTCATGGCTGCTTGGATGATATCCATCTACTTTAAATCTCTCACCCAGACACCAGCCATCTAAGAATTATTTTGCATGAAGATATCTTCCAATGAAAAGAGGGGGTTCCTCCCTGAAGAGATGTCTGGTGCAAATGGGGTTCTTATTGGAACATTGAATTTCCAATTGTTCGAATCACTAAAGGTTGACCTTTAATGATCGAACAATTGGAAATTCGAATTCATCAAAATGAACCAAAAAAAAAAAAGAAAAATAAAGGGTGTAGGCAAGGGGGCAATCCCTCATACACCCCCACCCCCCCTGCTTCTTAAATATACCAACTCTGAGATCGAGCTACAGTGTAGAAAAGGGAAATCTTCCCTTTCCACACCGTGGTTCATTAAAGTGCGATCTCAGAGTTGGTATATTTAAATAGCAGGGGTGTGGGGGATGCAGGGGGGGCTTGCCCCCCTGCTTTAACCCATCAGGGTACGTTGGCTTTTTTTTTTTTTTTTTTTGATTTCAAAGTTATGGAACTTCGCTCACATGGTGTTGAGCATATGGCATTCAAAGTTCCATAACTTCAATTTTCTAATAGGTAACCATGCAAATGAATAAGCTAAAACAAGAAAATGAATGGGAAAACATTTGGAATCACAACTGTTGTTATTTCTTCCTCTTATAATATCAAGGCAGTTGGAAGTCTCATTGCATTGCCTGCATTAACTAATAGGCTAGAGGTTAATGGCCTGTGTTAACATTTTGAGTAAATCATGAGCTATTACTTCTATAACTAGTTCCCTGGTATAACACTATGTTTGCTGGTTTTTGAGAGATAGACCTTTCAGATAACACTTTGTTACATTGCTGTGCTATTGACAATTAGTACTTGCAGTCCCAGCTCAAGGAAGACTGAGCTGAAGTCAAGACCACAACCAAGGCCATCCATGTGTGGTTAGCAGCATGGGTGTCTGAGGTGCCAGGAAATGCCAGATTAGTTATCCTGGTGATTGTAGGCTGCTGTACTTATGGTATTGGTGACACCGTATAGTAGATGTTTGCTTACTGTGCATTAAATGAGTTGTGTTAATGATTATTAAGGCTTGTAGTATGTATGGCAAATGTAGTCAGATCATTTTCGAGATAGTGTGTGGAGTGGCTAGAATTTTAATGAATTTATCTGTCCATTCTCCTTTTTTCACACTCTGAAATTGTGCTGAGATAATCACAGGTGCCTTTTGTAGACAGTCCATTGTGGTAAGTTCATGTATGTTGTAAACAGAATACTTTCATTTTGTGAGAAAATTAGCTACATGTGATGCAGTTGTGTGTCTTTAGCCTCATCAGGCTATTATTAGAAATTATTACAAAAAGCTGGTAGTAACTCCATTGGAATTTGATGCGTGTGGAATAGGCTGTAGAAAGGCAATGGAATACATGTCACTCATTTGCCGCTGTGTTGTCCATCTTATGACCACTTGTTTTATAGACCAATTATGTTTTAATTAGTTACATCATATATTAATGGTCTTAATATCCCAGGTAAGAACAACAGACTATTTCAGCATCCTAGACACTAGGTGGACCTACGAGAAATTAGAACCTAGCAGAGGTTTCAGTAAAATAAAATACTTGTTCCATTCCAATATAAAAGGACAGCAAATGCTGCATTAGACTGCCCTAAACAATCACCAATTAGAGTCCAGCAGGAGTGTTTGATAAAGTGGGCCAAAACCCCTTAGAAAAAGAAGGGAACAGTACAACAGGAGCATCAGAATGTAAGCTTAAATCACTAGTTGCTTAAATTGCACAATTTTAAGCACAGTGGAGTTAAGTAATAGAAACTTATATCTATTGCAATTTTTTTCCTTCTAGAATGGCAGTATTTGTTCATATATCGACTGATTTAAAATTGTTTAGACATTAACTAAATGTGAACTTTTTTCATATGTCAATTCCTACAGTTATCATGGTGAGTAACACATTCAAGTAAGAAGTACTTTCTCTCCCCCGACACAGTCAATGAGTCATTCCAAAACCAAATTTAAACAAGAAGTACAAAGCTTACTTAACAACAATGTGAATGCACTAGTCTATAATTTGAA
This sequence comes from Protopterus annectens, assembly GCF_019279795.1. Taxonomy (NCBI): domain Eukaryota; kingdom Metazoa; phylum Chordata; order Ceratodontiformes; family Protopteridae; genus Protopterus; species Protopterus annectens. The sequence continues at coordinate 621,033,751 of NC_056729.1, read as the reverse complement.
TTTGCTGAATGAGACATACTAGATATGAATAATAAGGGTCTGTGATTAATCAAGGCTGAAAAAAAGCTGTGCCTTTGTTGTGATGGACTTGGCTATTTATAAGAATATAATGCACGATTTGTTGGCTAGTACAGAAAATTATGAAAGAGATATCTACCCTTATATTGTTAAAATGTATAATTTCATAGGGACATACATTGTATTAAGATTACAGCCAAAGTGACCATTGAAAAGCTCAGCCACATCACCCAGAAGGGCTGGAATAGTGGTGATATTCATCTTAAATAATCCTAGTCCTGCACATGCATTTACCAGGTTAAGACATTGTGCTCATCTTACAACACTCTCTAAATACTCTCCTTAAACAGAATACTGTCAACCTCTCACTAAAATGGCAAAACAATTTTTATGCATAACTGCTGCCTGTACAATCCATTAAGCTGCATGTGGGCATTCTCTTTAGTAATGTCTATCTCTGTCAAATCTTAGAATGTATAAATGTAACTAATGTATTGTGCACAAATGTAAAACAGAAATGTAAGTACTCTGTGTTTATCTGGAACTTAGTATAATGCATTGTAAGAGAATGTAGCTTTTCTCCTCAGGCCTCCTCTGAAAATTAATATTGCTCAGTCAGACATCTCTGGTAAACAAAGACAAATAAATAAATAATAATAAATATAATAAACATATGCCATTTTCCTGGATTTATTGCTGGAAGGGAGATAACTTTCGAGGAATGCAGCATCTTTACTGAATTTCTCAAACTGGTCACATTTGTTTTGATTCCTAAACATACACAAGCACCCTACAATATCAATGTTCAATAATTTCATCCTACAATAACAATTGTTTCTTCTCAGTGCTTAAAGATAGAGCCATACAGAAGAAAGAAGAATTGAATATTTACTGATGATATATTTTTGTATTTTCAAGACCCAAATAAGAGATTGTTGTGTTTGTACAATAGACTATTAGGACAACTGTGTGTTCTTTCAGCTCAAAATAAAAAAAAAGGTGGACAAGAAGTTTCCTGGGGCAACATTATGGACTCAGTTCAAGGTTTTGGGGGAAATGGAAAAAGTAAACTACAAAATCAGAGAAGGGAGAAAAGAAGGTTCCTAGAACCAAGATCAGGTGTGTACATTGAATTACCTAACAGCACTAACACTAAACTCAAACATTTACAGTAAAGAAAATTCTTTCATTAAGCATTTGCATGCCTGTATTACTCACCAACAACATATGAAAAAGATGTGTTGTAAGTGAGCATGCAGTACACCGGTTTAAGCTGATTTCAGCTGATGACAGATATAAGCAGGAGGCAGAAATGTTAAAACCATTTTTTGTAGGAAGAGAATGCTATGAGTGAACACTACAGACAACTTTGAAAGGCATAATTTATAATAGGGATACTGACTATAGATCCATTCTGACATCAGAGAATTCTAATGTTCCCATTAAAAGTAATGACACCTAGGGCTAGTATCAGAAAGCTACTCATTTAGTTTACTCCTCTGATGCCAAACATGTTCAGTGTAGTATTAAGAACAACTGGAAAATCCTCTCAAGTCAATTTGAATTTTTCAAAGTGGCTGGTCACGGCAGACCAGTATCTACGCATAACAGAAACAGTAATTTGAAAGTGTTACTAGAGATAGATTTTATAATGAATTCTATGAAAATATTCGGCAAGAAGCATTGTATCTACCCTTGTGAGATGTGTTTCCAAAGTCCATTTTTGAAATGTATTTTTATTTATGCTTTTTTTAACCAGGTTAGTCCCACAATACAAATGGCTGCTTTTCAATGGACATTTGAGGTGGCTTTCATGCTGACTATGGGTTCATTCCTCTCCTCATTCATGGGCATACAGATATTCCATTCCTAGCTCAGGGGTGGCTGGAAGGAGAAGTGTGAGTAATAGTGTGGAGAAAGTGTGTGATGCAGAATAAAGAAAGATGGTGATACAAGTGGAGTTTTTGTGGATTCAAAGATTTGTTTCCGCAGAACTTATATGTGTAAAGTAAGAAAGGAAAAGTTGTGGATGTAGATATAGGAAGAAGAGATTGATGTAACGACCATACAGTCAGGAGGAAGATGGACTACATAATGGATATGCTTCAACAAGGAGAGCTGGAAGAAGTATCCTGGGACAGAATTTCAGACTCAGTTCAAGGTACTGGGGGAAGCAGAGAATGAGAAAAGAAAGTGGAGACAAGTTTCAAGACAACATATGTGAGTATAGCAGTAAAAATAGCAGAGATGGAGGAAAATAAAAGAAGGAAACATAAAAAAAATGAAGTACACGGTAAAAGTAACTCAAAAATAATTGTGTGAATGTGCAGCTCACAGCCAGAGACTAAAAAACAATAACGAGCTCATGTAATGTGTCACCTTCAATATACCACCATCCAAACATATGACTCGGTACAGTTTCAAATCCCAAAACTTGTGTATTTGTTTTTATACTGAGTTGAATAAAAAGTTTTGGGGGTTTAATACTGTACTGAGGCATACATTTGAATGGAGGTATACGAAAGGTAGACATACCATGTGAGCTCATTTACACGGTAAAAGTACAATTGAAAATTGATGAAGCACTTGACATTTATGATATATGGGACAAATTAATTGTGACAGTAAGGACAAGGGCATTACATCTCAGAAGACTTATTTTGCTGGGGAAAGATGATTTTTGTGACTGAGAAAGGGATGGAAAATTTTGTGAAAGGATGTGAAAGCAGAAAAAAATGTGTTTCCACTCTGGTCAAAATATCAGCTTAACTTAAAAAAGAAAGTGACTGTGGAATTTATGATTGATCCTGATAAAGGAGGATCAAAAGATTATGCAGAGACTGCCAACATGTGCTTGAGTCTGTAAAAATAATTGACAATAGAGGAGTGTGGATTGGGGGATGGCAATATGTTGTAACTTTAAAAACGGAAAATGGCTACATTTAACAAATCCCCAGTGCTGTTAATATTGACGGACTAAGGCAGGGGGGATTGAGATACTTGTGTCAACCATTTTTTTGTGGAGTAGAAAGACATTTATTTAGACAATATAATGAGAGCAGATATTTGCAATATCAAGAAAAAGTTCACATTGCAAACTATTATATCATATAATGTTATAGGTGCAAATAAAGGGCATTTCTGAATTGAATGTATGAGAAAATAATAGAATATTATAGACAGGGATGTGGTAGAAAAAATAGATCAGAATGAAAATGAAAGTAAAAATGTTGCTTAAAATAAATTTGTGTTTGATACTGGGGAAGAAGAGGTATTTGAAGATGAAAGGAAAAAGTAGAAAGAGGAAGTTGAGGAAAAAGGGTATTTCTTTTGTTATTTAAAAATAAGGAGGAAAATAAGAGAAGTGAAATGATGGTGAAGGGGCATTAGGAAATGGCATCAGGTTAAAAAAAGAAAGAAATTAGATTGGGAAAGGATTATGAGATGGGAAAAAATAAAGACACAACTTAAAGAAAAGAAAAAAAAAGGAACAAATAGTTTAAAATTAGTGTCCCTTAATATAAGTAGTTTAGTAAATGATTATAATAGGATAGAAACATATATATGTTTAGTGGCTATAAGATTTGTAAAGAAATTAAAAACAGACCAGACTGAGAGACTATGGGAGAATATAGCAAGGAATTTGGGGGTGGAAGGATGTTCAGGTATAGCAGTTGTATGAAAAACAAGAGTGTATTATGGTATTAGATAATGTGATTGTTAAAACTGTATATGCATTTGTGGTGGATATTAAAAATAAAGGTGTCTCACTAAGAATTATTGCAGAGTATGCATACAGAGATGCTAATGAAAGGGAATAGTTATTTCAACAAATTAAAACTTATGCAATAGTAAATATGAATATAATTATGACAAGATTTGAACTGCAATATTAGAAAATACAATGATAAGATTTTGAAGGATATAAATAACTTGAAAGAAGTTTTTAATTTGAGAGAGATGTAGGTAGAGAAAGAAAGAGAGTTTACATGCATAAGATCCAACTAAAGAACACAGATAATATAATATTTTCAGATAATTTGAGGAAATAAAGGGAAGAAGAGCAAGAGCAGAATTTACAGGACAGGAAGACATCAGGGCAACAATAACAGTGAATAAAGATGTAATAACATGAGATAAAGGACTTAAAATTTTGCACATATTATAGAAGAATTTTAGAGTGAAGCAAAAATAAGTGGAATGAGCAAGAAATAACAAGGATTATGTATAAAAATTGGATTAAGTGGTGGGATGAGTACAAAACAGATTGAAATAATGTATATGGAGATAGAATGACATTTGCTGAGGAAAAAAACAAGGCATGGAAGGTTGACAGAAGATATAGTGAATTTGTTTGAAGAGGACAATAAAGAATATGCTTAAACAGAAACTATATCACAGGAGCCCCATAAAGAAAAAATAAAGATTGAATGTCTTTTAAGTAGGCAGAAATATTTGGTGCAAATGACAAAAAAAGGTTTCTCCCTTTTTGGGAAAGAATGTTAGGAGACAGTTGATGGTGATAGAAGAAGTAGCGATACAGGAAGGAAACATGATTAAAAGCACACAGGAAGAAATAGAACTAGAGATAAATTTCATAATTGAAAGGGGAAAGAAAATAGACAAAGTAAAAATAGCTAGGAGGGTAACTGTTTTATTAAATGAAGAAAATGAAGAGTTAAAAAAGTCTCACAGTTGAAGGGATGGAAAGTATGCTTAAGAATGTTAATGCAAATTAATTTCTTGGACCTGATGGTACCAACTGCAAATTTTATAAGAAAATAGAAAATGAGCTGAGGGAAGTATTAATGAAGACATTTAATGACTGGAATAAGAGAGATTTACAGATAGAGGTATTCATGAAGGGATAATAAAATTGATTTTGAAAACAAAATTGAGAAAATGTAAAGAACTGCAGACCAGTTTCAGTAATGAAGATAGATCACAAAATAATGACAAAACTAATACAAACAAGGCTTGAGAAGAAATTGGCTGCAATTTGGATAAAAGGTTCATATGGGAATAAAGGTAGATAAGTTAGTGTCATGCTAATGTTAGTTAAGAAAGTGGTATATAGTATTAAAGTATGAAAGAAATATGTGCACATCTAAAAATCATATGCCATGGATATAATTATGGGATAATTTGGAATCATATGATTTAGATGGGCAGATTACTAATTTGATAAAATCATCTTATGAGGATAGTGTCATAAGTGTGATAGTTAATGGGTGGGTAAAATGAAAGATAATGCTTCAAAGAGGTGTAAGGCAAGTATATCCAATAAGTAGTCTTGTGTTTCAATAATAATGGATGTAGTGGTAGAAAATACAAATAAAGGAATGGAGAAAGGAGAATATAGCTATAACAGTGATGACATATGCATATTTTGTGGTTATTATATCAAATGATGTAAAATGGCTAGTAGAAGTTGTTAGAAAGGTGGGAGATATATAGGTCTAAATATCAATAGGGGAAAATGTAATGTTTTGGGGAGATTGTTAAGAATACAGGGATTAATTTTAATAAAAATGAAACAGAGATATTGGGATAAGTTTTGTGGATTATAGAATAATAAAAATGTATGGGAGGAAATACAGGGGAAAAAGTAAAATATGAAAACTATTCAGATTAACCTTTAAGAAAAACATATATTTGTACATGCAATCATTTTAAGTGCATTCTGTTAATTAGGTTCAATGGTGTCATTTCCAAGAGAATTAGAAAAAATTAGGTTCAATGGCATCATTTCCAAGAGAATTAGAAAAAAAGTGTTACAAATTGGATTTAGTATTGTATGGGATCAAAGCTAAATCAAATAAAGAAAGTAGAAAAAAGTGGTTTGAACTTAAAGAAACCAGTAGCTTTCCCATCATCTTTATGTTTTCAGCAGATTTGAAAACTGTGAAGCAAAGGTATTAGAAATAAAATACCAAAAATTGGGTCAGGAGATTAAAACAGGAAACATAAGGACATTTATGGGGGAAGGAAATGTTACAGAATGCAAAAAAAAAAAAAATAATAGAGAGGAAAATTGGGATGGGTGATACAGAGCAAAAGAGAAAGTTGCAGACTGAGAAGATTAAGCTAAAATATTATTACACTGAATTTTTCTGGTTTGGAAATGTAAGTAAAATAAGCTATTAAGTAGAGAAAAATAAGAAGAAAACATTGCTCACCTGCCAGGCAGATGAAAAATGTAAAACCTGTAAATGAGCCACAAATCACTGTATAAGAACAGGCACCTTTAATATGCAGTCTTCACAATATCTAATCCACAAGTGAAAAAGTCAAAAGCTTAGCATTTTCATCCCTCAGTAGAGTGAGACTTTTTCAGGATTATTAAAAAGTCAGTAAAATAAAGTTTTTCTAACACCCCCCCCCCAATTAAGTCGAATCAGCAAGGTAATAAAAAGACATTAAGTTGAAGAAATGCCCACCCATTTATCGGTGAGTACAAAATTAAATTTACTAGTTTTACGGACTGTGGTCTTTTTAACATTTTGATTTAAAAAAAAATAAGACTTAGATTGGAGGAAAGTTAAGATTTCATGTGTAAGTTAATTCTAACAAATATCAGTGAAGGGTGAAATTTTGCATACAGCAGTTAATAAAGTAACATGCATGAAATGTAAAGTCAATGAAACAATGGAAAAAATGGTTCTAGAATGTCCAAGATTCATAAAATTGTGGAATATTCTGAAAAGGTAAACTTTTATGAACATGTTAGAAGAAGATAAAATGGATAACTTAATTTATGCATATTACAAAAAAAGTGGAACAGGAATGCAAAATCAATAAGATAAGTGATGTAATGTAATTATTTTTCAGATATTCTAAGGACTAAAAAGTTATCCTTTAATAAAATATGAGATGAAACTGACATTAAAACAAATATTCCCCAGGATTCATGAAGCTTGCGCCAGGCGCCGGAGTAGCATCGGCGATCTAGCACCAAATATGGCCGCTGAGCGATTCAGGTACGAGCTGTTTCCACATGCACTATCAGCGTATGCCAGAGCTGCACAGCTCCCGGCGCATGTATGCTAATTACCCCATGCGCAGCAGTGTAGCATGCAAATGAAGGTATATAGCGATTCATGAGGTGGTGCAGGCATAGCGTAAGCATGAAGAAATGTAAACAAAAAAAGAAACGGTTTACATTTTGTCAAACATAAAATCGGAGCCATGAAAGCCGACCAGACTTACGTATTATAATGTTAATATATGCCAATGGCTAAATATATAGCCAATGGCATAAAAAACATGCACAACACATACAAAATTACATTTAATGTCATGGCCACCCTAACGCAAAGTAAAACCGCAGTGCATCTGTGCGCAAACGGGATCACAAGGAAAATATATTTAGATGTCATAAAACTGCAATGTAACACAATTCATGATATCCCCATAATAGTCAATGACATGCATGCTACACCACAAACATGGTGCAAGGGTTGCTAAGGGTATGTGACAGTGTTCTGTGCGGTAACTGGGAATTAATAGTCAATGCCATGCAAATGAGTCAAGTAATACTGAATTGCAAATGCCCCGCTGGTGTAAGGATGTACTACATGGCATAGCGGTACAACACCGAGGAGTGGCCTGGAGATAAACATGACATCCAGAGAGGGGTGAGCCACCGTAGCTGTAAGCACATTTGATCATTGCTAATCTGGGTTGCTTGTTGCTTAGCAAAGCTGCAGGATAGGGGTGTGGAAGTAGCCATGGCTTTGCTTAGCTGAGAGCACACAAGGTAACCAAATGTTCATGTGAAGGTGGATGAAAACGCATTCAAAACCCGGTAAATGGCTGTGCATGGTGCGCACCACAGCTGAAACAGGAAGGATATGGGAAGACAATAAGGAAATGCTGCAGCATGGTAATTGGAGTACAAATGAGTAATTAACACCTAGGAACTCACAGTGGGCCACAGACAACAGCTAACAAGGCTGCTAGCAGCTACCTGCAGAACAGGAAAGGGGAGGTGCTGTACAGCAAAGAAAAGAGAACTCTCACAGCAGAACAAAGCAAACTTGCAGTAGATCAGCTACATAACACATTTCCCAAAACAATCCTGGGTTGTGAAAGTACAAAACAAGAAAGCTGGCAGCTGGATGCCTGCCTGACAATGGGAGAGGAATCGGGTTGAAAATTGAAGTAAAAGGCAATAGATGAATCATGGCAGCCAAGCGTAAGTCAACACCAAAGGCCCCACAATAGCAGCACCTGCTGTAAAACCAATAATTAAGAAACCCCATAGCTGGAATTGCACAAACACACCCAATTACACCAGCATCATCCACTGCACAATAGTATAAGATGTGAAAGCCCCACACACTTGTGTATTCCCAGACACTCTGCACCATTGGTGTATACAGATGGGGATGTTTTAATATGTACATGTTAGGGGCCACCATAGCTTTGATTCACCAGCATGTGTTGGAGACTGATGGTGGTGTCAACAATGATGCTGACAACCATCTCAGGCACCGCAGGAGGAGAAGAGGGTTCAAACCCAGGGTAACCTACCAGGGGCTACATGATCTGGAGATAGTAGAGCATTACAGGGTACACAGGGACATCATACAGCAACTTGTTGAGCTGTGCTGGCCACACCTCAGAGGCAGAAGTAACAGAGGGGAACCCATGCTAGTGGGTATGAAGGTATGTGAAAGCTTGAGAATACTAGCCACAGCTACCTTCCAAAAGCCAACTGGGGATATCATGGGTATCTCACAGGCATCAGCATCCAGGGTACTCCACCATTTCCTGGATGCAATGCTACCACATGCCAATGAGCACATATACTTCCCCTGAATGCAGGAGGAGTTGGCCAGCAATATGCGTCTCTTCCACCATGTGGCAGGCTACTCGGGGGTACTGGGTGCAATAGACTGCACGCACATACACATCAAGTCACCACTCGGTGAGCAGGGTAGGCACTAGATAAACCACAAGGGACACCCCTCCATCAACTGCCAGGTCATGTGCAATGCCAAGGGAATTATCATGGATGTGTGTGCTGGCAGCCCTGGAAGCTATCACGACTCCCACATCTGGCATGCCTCACAGCTGTATCAGGTATTTGCCAGGGGGTCATCCCATATGGCCAACTGGTGGGGGATGCTGGCTATGCACTGGAACCGTGGATGATGATTCCCATCAGAAATGCACACACAGCCACGCAAGAATGCCATAATGAGGCACACGCAGAAATCAGAATCATCATAGCGCGCGTGTTTGGGACGCTGAAATCACGGTTCCATTGCTTGGACATATCTGGTGGAACCTTGCAGTACTCTCCAGGCACATGTGCCCACATCTTCATAGTATGTGCCATGCTACACAATATGATTCTGCGGAAACAGCTGCAGCAGGGACAGAATGGTGAAGGTCCTCACAGCCCACCACCATTGCCAAGGGACCCACAGGCACAGAGGGACTCAGACCACAAACACCCTGTGCTAGCCTCAGTAGGTAGACGGAGATGTCCCCAGTATGCCCATGCCTTGGCAAAGAGGGAACGTATAGCACATACACTGACAGTGTAGGTGCTCATGGACAGACACCCTTCTCCACCTGCACACACAGCAAACATGGATGGCACACACACACACACACACACACACACACACACACAACCACCTGTAAATTGTCATGTATAGGTGGTCCACTGTGTGCATCATACATAGCTAGCCCTCAACTATTGTACACACAACTGCCATTGGCACAAGGTAAGTCAATACCTGAACAGTAAATTAAGCTATCAGCATGTGTCCATACTGTACGTAAAGGTTCATAGATACATAGGTAGGTACATGCCCAACTGCCGAGGCCACTCATAAGCATAGGCAATAAGTGTCTGCTGTCACCACCCCATTGATTAACTAACTGTCCCACTGTGGAGCAGAGCCAATTGCGGGATCCCTGGGCTGTATCCACTGTTCCCCACCCACTCTGCAAGGATTCCCTGGAGTGTTAGTGAAGAGTTTTGTATAATGTAATCAGGGATGTAGTTCCAAATAATGGGAGGTATCCCTGACAGGAATCTTCTCAGATGTTTACATGTTACATAGTATACCTTAAACACAGCTTGCATAAATAGGTAGTTTACCACAGAATAATAAACATGTGGAACACACAACTGCTGAAATGTGCGTTAATCACCCTTGCACTACCAGTGCCTGCTCTGAGAGGTAAAATATCACTGCCAGGACTAGAACACACAACCATGTACACAATCTTCACAATAACATACCACTAAGCTACCTGAGATGTACCAATGGCAGTCATATATGCTGACAGGATAAAACACAAAAGGTAAGAATGTGTTGAAATAGGACAAATTGGCATGTACCCAATGAAAGGTGTATGTTTTATATATAGATATATATATATATATATATATATATATATATATATATATATATATATATATATATATATATATATATATATATATATATATATATATATATATATATATATATATATATATATATATATATATATATATATATATATATATATATATATATATATATATATATATATATATATATATATATATATATATATATATAGATATATATATGCATCTACATCATCATATATAGAGAGAGAGAGGGAGAGAGAGAGATATATGTCTATATATGGGGATATACATATATATGTAGATATATAGATAGGTTAACAACATCTACATTACCATGTAGGTACATATAAATGGGATACCTACCACATACCGACTGCTTTACATACCGACGTGCGTAATCCCGAGGCTTAAGGTCCGAAAGAACACAGTACCGAAACACCAGATACGCGAAGTGTAAAATTACGATGTTAAGGGACAGTTAGTCAGTGCTTCTGGTGTTGCGTTTCAGGTAGGTTACTGTGTGTAAGTGTGTTTCTGAGGGCTGTAGTGTGTGTAAGTGTGTGTTCTGAGCGTGATGTGTGTTCTTGGGGGGGCTGTAATGTGTGGGTGTGGGTTAGCTTTGTGCGCCTGTTTGCGCAATCTAGGATGTAGAATATTAAAGTAAGGGGGGTGTGGGGGGTGCAGACACCTACATAGGGGGTGTAGGGGGGATTGCCCACCTGCTCATATGTAGTGTAGGATGGTTTGTTTGGATGTGGTGGGTAGCAGTGTGTCTGTGTGTGCATGTGTGTGTTCCATGTTCATGTTACTTTCGCGAGTTGCTGTCGCTGTTGGTAATGTGGGGTATGGGAGTCTGGGTCCGGTACTGTGTGCGTTGGAACTGTGTGGTTTTGGAATTCTGTAGGTATCCCGTATGCAGCGGTTGAAGTGTTCATGTATGTGTATAATATGGACCATAGCAATTACACATTAAACCATGACCAACCTTTATGAACAAAGGATATGGAGAGTATATGCCTATACACTATTACAAATATGTGCTATGGACATGAGCCAATGATAGTGTTACCACCTGTCCCACTTTGCAAGGGACAGTCACTCTTTGGGCGGTTGTGTCCTGACCAAATATATTAAACGTGGCAAATGTCCTGGGATTGTAGGACATAATTATGTCTCATATGTAATGTAATAGTTGCATACAATAGTTCTTTCTGTATCTAAAATACCTACATGTTACAAGAAACAGAATAAGCAACTAAATTGCTACAAGAATAAGCTTATATTTAGGCAAGAAAGGAAAGCTCTATCCCTTGTACTGACCGTGGGTTTGTGTCGGACTGTAAATTCTGATGTGTGCCTCGAAAATGTCCCACTATGGCCATATGAAAAGGTGGTAACCCTAGCCAAAGAGGGTCAGTCACCAACACAACTACAATGACTGCAAATACCTATGACAGAAATACACAGCTTTCATGTAGCAACACTTTATTACATTCTGATGTATTTCCGAAAGGATTCAAAGACTAACATCACCTGCATGCTAAACAGGAACCACATAACAGTGCCTTAATGAATCAGTCTGCAATTACCATAGTATTAGTCCACTAAAGGATAGGTGTTCGGATAGGGAAGGAACCCTCACGCACATATCGATTATGTATAAAAGCAGTTCCTACACACCTGCATCTGCTATGCACACCCAACAACATCACCCCCACACCCAAACAAATTACAATACAAACTGTAATAACATCACAAATCATTCACTCACTGTACGACATCTGCAGAAGCCTTAACATACCTTGTCAGAGACACACTAACATGGCCCTATGTGAAATAGTTGCTGTTATACAATGGAACAGCTGCTGATATTACAGGGTTTGTTTGCACTAATCCCATTTCAGAGGGTTGTGTGTACACCGGGATGTGTTAGCAATTATTGAGTAACAGCACAGTATGCTACACTTGTACACCAAATCAAGGATGTCTGGTGAGCACACTGTAAACCACATAACAGTTCACGCATAGCCATACAGCCTTGAGCTGCCCAAACATCCTTGCCAGACTTAAACATCTGCGGAAGTATCAGGTACAAACAAACCCTGCATAAGTAGCAATGTTCTGAAATATAACAGCTGTACTCACATGTAGAACAAAATCGTCTAGCCATTACACACAATCCACGGGAGTCATGAAGCTAATATATCTCTGTCTGTCTCCATATAGCTGTTGAAATACATCACAAACAACACATCCAGGCCATCTTCCTCAAAAGTAAGGCAAACGGACAATGCTCAAAAGGAGTACTCAGTTATACACCACTGTTGCCATGGTATCGGCTAATGGAGTAGCTGCACAGCTGATGTGCATTTAATTAACTACTTTGGAACACCAGTTGTTGGTCAGGATACCACATGTTACTGATATTTAACTAGAAAAGGATGGGTTATCACACATTCAAACCATCCGTATATACCAGCAGAATGATACAAAGAAGATTGAAACATAAACTGAAAAGGATTGAATCAACAGTTAACGACACCTTGGGTTACTAATAAGGTATGTAGAACAGTCAGTATGTCTGTGTATTTAGTACCTTTTCTGTAGTATTTGAAGTGCATGCAATCCATATAGTAGAAACAGTTATCTTGAAGTGATGCATTGTTGAGCATAGTAATGCTTGTAGTATTTATGTGTACTGCTGTAGGTCACAGGGCAAACACCACATGCACCACAAGGGATGCTATATAAGGGCTTTGAACACAAATATTCCTCACCAGCCACTGTCAGTGGCAGGGCTGGTCCAACAAGTATGTGCTATAACAGGGGATAGTATATGTTGATATATTGTAACAGTAGCCATATGTATGGGTCTATTACTGAGAATAATATGTCGAAGGTTGGCCCACTGTGCAATTATGATTTGCATTGTGGGATATTGTGCCAATAACTGTGTAATGTACAGTATTGTAAGCAGATATGTATTATAAGTTACATAGCATTACTGTTATGTTAGGCAAACATTAGTTATGTCTATTGGCATTTACAATACACAATAACAGGATACATATGTCTTTTAGTCACCCAACAGTTATCAGCATGATAGCAAAGTAAAATGAAAGAGCTAGTTAACTATCCATGCACATAAGACATGCAATAAGTGCAAAGGTAGGTAGTAGGCTGTCTTACCAAGGGTATTTATAAGCCTAGCTAAAATGTGTTGACTTTCGCCACCCCCATAGGTTAGTTCCCTGTGCCTCTGAATGGCAGAACCATTAGTTCCCTGTGCCTCTGTCCAGCAGAGCCACTGCAGTGATCCCTGGGGTACATGTCTGTCTCTCATCCACATGTCAAGGTTTCCCTTGAAGAGTGTTAGCGAGGGGCCCTGCCTGATGTACATTGGAATCATATTCCAAAGCATGGGGAGTGTCCGAGTCATGCATCTATCCATCCAGCATGTCCTAGTCATCATTGTGGTTAGTTGTATATCGCTAGAGCATGTGGCTCTCAGGGGCCTCTGTTTAGGTGGAGCATATCCAGCAATACTGGGTTGGACATGGGCCTTGTATGTCCAGCAGAGATCACCTGAGAGTATGCGGTATGCAACGGAGTACAGCTGGAGTTTCTTAGTTTGGGCTTCATAGGTCATCTGTTTGAAGTCAGTAATCCTCTTGGTGTGGTACTGTTCTGGTCTTCCAAGCTGTTGCAGTTGTCTTGTAAGGTATATCCCAAATGAGGTGTTGTATCCCTTAATGGGTCTAATAAGTCATGAGTAGAGAGGCACAATGTCCTCCTTTGATCTGGATGTAAACCCATTAGAGATTAGGAGGGCCATGTGGAAGGATATTCTAACCACCTTGTCATTATGGGTATCGAAGGAAAGATTGGTATCTACTGGGGTTCCAGGATCCCTTATTACCTTTTCTGTATGTAGGGGACTAGCACCTATGTGGTAGTCCACCGGTAATTAGTTATATCCAAAGGGGATGGCTATGCACTTTTAGGCATTCAGCTTGAGGCCATGATATTGACACCAGGTATCTGTCTCAGTGCAACCCTTCCAGAGGGTGTCTGTAACAGCTGGGGAAACAATTATGTCCCCTAGTTTGCAGTCGTCTGCAAACCTTTTCAGCCAAAGCCCTCCTGTGCTTGTCTGTATGTCAGAGAATTATATACCGAACATGAGTGGTCCTAGGATTGAGCCCTGGGGGACTCCACTTGTAACTGGTATACAGTCGGACCTAGGGTATGCAACTCCCACTGTGTGGGTTCTGTCCATGAGCCACTTTGCAAACCATCACATGACGTACGGGTTAATGTTCAGGTGGATGGGTATGTTGATAATACCAGAATGAGGAATGGTATTGAAAGCCTTTCAGAGATCTAGGTAGGCTGTGAGGACCTCCTTACCCTCATCTAATGCCTTGGTAACTTTCTCTAAGAAGTCCACCAGGTTTAGGAGGCATAGTCTGCCCTTAACAATGCCAAACTGGGAGGGGTCAAAGGTTTGGAGGTACCCAATGTCCCTGAGACTGAGATCCATGATGTGCTCCATAGCCTTGCAAACCAGGCTAGTCAGGCCTATAGGGCAAAAGGTCCCATGGTCTGTTGTGGTGCCACCTTTGTGGAGTGGGATACTGTTGCTGTGTGCCATTCAGGGGTCACTAAGCCCGAAGCAAGGCTATTATTGAACATGGTGCGTAGGTGGGGAGCCAGTACATTTTGAAGTTCATGTAAAACGCAGCCTGGGATGTTGTCTGGTCCCATGGATGCTGTGATATTGGCTTTAGAGTGTGCAGCTTTGAAAGGGAGGGGGGAAAGGTAGCACTGAACCTATCTGCCAGGATGCTGCTAATATCAGTTGGTTCTCTAATGTTCATGCCTTTGTGCTGTAACTCAGAGCAGATCTGGGTGTTGACATCAAGATATGTGGCATAGCTATAGAATGCTTTGTGGTTGTTGTTGGAATTAGTGGCGGTTTTGTTTTTGTAACTAGCTTTGGAGGATCTTATAAGGGATCTCGCCTTCTTACTGAGGCTGACCAGGGACCTCCTCCATGCATGGGATTGTACTCTCGTTTGCAGCAGTGCCTTCCTCCTGTAGTACAGTTTGTTTATGGCAGGGGACCACCAGATTGGCTTCCTTAATTAGGAGTATAGCGTCTTGGTTCTGTTTGGCATAGCACAATCCATGCACTCGTGTAAGTGCTTATTGAGTGCATTTGTGTAGGATGCAGCAGTTGTAACAGTATTGTCCATCTACATGGGTGTCATGACGTTCACCACGTCTGTCTTAAGAAGCATGAAGTTGGCTTCGTAGACATACTGTGGTTCCCTTAATAGGGGGTGGGGGTGGGATGTGGATATCAACGGTGTTCTGTTCATGGTCGGATCAGACCAACAAGGAGTTGACTTCACGTGTGGAGCACCGGTCACTCATGTTGGTAATGAACCAAAAGTATATGGTGCAATAGTGCTCAAGAAAAACCAATGAACCAAATAGAAAAACACTATTGTTGCGAGTCAAAAATCTTCTTTCATAAATCACAGAAATTAAGCGCTTTCGTCAAATAAACTTGACTTCATCAGAATTGTTGGTAATGCCTAGGTCTAGGATATTGTTGCCCCTGGTGGGTGTGTGGATATGTTGATCCAGTGCATTGGTGTTTATGAATTCCAGAAAACGTTGAGCTAATGAGTTGGTACACGAGTAGTTTTCTCAGTTAATGGTGGGGTAGATTCAGTGAGACTATGTGATGAGTGTGGTGTGGTGCGAATGTTTACCTTCTCCACATGACTGTCAGGGTCAGGCTTGGTTGGAGAGAGTTTACCTCCAGTTTGGCTAGATAAGTGCATCTCTCACAGGTTGTAGTGTTGGGTGGTAGGTGTAGATGCTTGTCTGTGTACATGAGGCAATGTGTACATTGCCTCAAGATGTCCAGATTCATCAGATAGACAGGTGAGAACACTGGCAGTTGACTCTTGGACATGCCTGAATATAGAACTACTTTCCCCCAGATAAGTGAGGAAAGTGATTACAAGAGCTATTTTACTCTAAGCAAGTGAGAAAAGTATGTACAACACCTGTTTACCTCTAGGTAATGAGGAAGATTGAGTGCTATAGCAATTATTAGCTTACATAATGCTTACAAGTTCTGAACAAGTGCTGAGCATGAATAAGCAATCCAGATAGGGTCTTGGATAAAATAAACACACTGCCCTCTCCCCAACAGGTACACAGTCATATATCTGTGTACACCACAGGGCCCCTGTAGCCACAACTATGCAGGTTATACAAGCTGCACTCAGGCTGCATATGAGCTGTGCACATCACAGATTGTATCATACACATATGGCAAAACAAGATGCTCTCCACGTACACATCATGTAAAACATTGCTCCATGTCAGGCTGTGTACACACTGAATGGTGCACACCAACAGGTATCACAACCCACAAAGGGGGAGACACCACTGATAATGGGAAGTACTGCACTACTACCCTGCTGAGTCTGGTCTGGAAGGCCATGATCCTTGATCAAATAATTGATGTCAGCAGTACAGATGTAGATGACAGTAACGTTGATTTCACATTGCATACCATAACCTTGCCAGGTCATAGGACATCATCACCCATACTGTGTACCACCTACACTCTGTAAACTAGATGTACATTCCTTTATCACAGGAGTGTTTTGCAACGGGACTGCTGGCAGAACCAACACTACAGAAGGTGTCTGAGTAATACATGCTCATCACACCAGTGGCAGCTACAGTAAATCAGGGTTAATGAATTGTATTCCCCCTCATTGTAGTCCATACCTCACAGACAAACAGAAGGCATCTGCCTATTGAAGTATGCAAATGACTATGATCTAGGAGCAATAGCCGACTCAGGAGTGTTGTGAACATCATACAGAAGGGGCTTTGTGGTTGTGACATATGGCAACAATCTGACAGCTACATATTGCATTGTCACCCCTATGTTAATAACCCTGTACCCATGAACTACCACCTAGGCAGCGGTCAACATAATGGACACTTGTGTGTAAGGGATGCAGCTGGGAAGTTGTCTTTCTTGTGATAGCTACGTCACCACACCTGTCAGGTACTCGTATGTGGCAACCCTAATAATGACAAGGTGACAACCATGAATTTAGAGATCATTGTCCAGCCATACACAACACTCAAGTGACCCATATCAGATCACATGTTTCCTTTAAGGGGTATTGGCTATGTGCAGATGGCCTACATCAGCCTTCTCATTCCCCATCTCCACTATGCAGCATGATGCATACCCTGAATAAATCCATGTCCAACCCAGTGATATTGGACATGCTACACGTACACATCCTGATCTCAAAAACATACTTCATGGACATCCACCTTCCACATGCTGGACAGATCCTTGTCCCATACACTTTACGTAGTCCTGCCATACTATGCCCACATCAAGACAGCATCCACATGGAGTATGAGTGATGTAATCAGGTGACACACACACATATATGGTGATAATATCCATTCACCATTGAGTGTCATGTGTGTGACACAAACACGTCAGTGTCATGTAGGTTTGAAAATACAACTATTTAAACGTAATAAATGTGATACACATGTATGTTCAGCTATATGTCTCTGTGAGTTACTGATACCTGTCTCCATCATTATGTCTTCCAGGTATGCCATGTGCAAGGCTACCCCCTTTTACCCACTTGTAGGATGAGGCCCTCATCCCATACCTGCTTGACAATCATGATATCTTGTTCAGCCATGTGCCACAGGATGCACAGCAGTGGGATGCCCTGTGGATGGAACTTCGCAGGAGGTTTAATGATGTGGGTGGCCACAACTGCACATACCAGCAGGTGTGCAGACACTGTACAGACCTCATTAGATGGGCAAAACAGCGTGCAAATGCAATTGCCAGAGAACAAGGCGCAACAGGTGGTGGACCACCAACCCAGCCCCCACTCACATGTACCGAGGAGCTACTGGCCAACCTGGGGACACCTGCAGAACCACATCC
Organism: Protopterus annectens; assembly: GCF_019279795.1. Lineage (NCBI taxonomy): Eukaryota > Metazoa > Chordata > Ceratodontiformes > Protopteridae > Protopterus > Protopterus annectens. The sequence continues at coordinate 621,015,326 of NC_056729.1, read as the reverse complement.
ATAAGCCTTAACCAATATTGTGGAAGTGTGTGTCTCTCAACCACTGAGCCTGGAGTTGCCTGGTAAGTCAGTACTGCACCTATAACAAATATATTCCATATAGTTGCATGTATCACTGTACAATATGTAATGTAACATCATATGCAAGGCATGTATACACACATGCCACATACTATAGTATGCTACTGTGTGTATGCACACATGTGCATACACCATAATGTACTGGTGTATGTGTTAACATGCACATTGCACCCTGTAGCCATCATACAGGCATGGATAATGCTCATACTGCTGTGTTACTCCTATTTAGGTACCTCTGGCATTCCGCTGCGACAGGAGCCTGTTGCAGGTGAGACTGTTGTTATTTATTAGGAATTGCAATGCACAGATCTATCTGCCATTTGGCCATTTACAACATGTACACATAATGTATGGTCCTGTCATAATATACAGGTCGGACCTGCAATGCATCACAATGCCTACCCATGTGCAACACTTGCAAACTATGTGAATCATCTCACTGACATGGATCCTCACAAACTGTCATTGCCAGATGTGTGGATAGCTGTGAATACAATGGTGGAGGTGCTGTTCACTGTAGTGACGTATACTACACATCAGAAGTACACATGTGGGGAATACAAACAGTACTACATAGTGGGCTGGAATATGGCCAGCCCACAGGATTCAATGGTGTGGATCATAGCCCTGCTATGAATGTCACACAATGTGAAGTGCTATCTTGACATGTCCATGACATCTAGTGGCCTGGCTGCAGCACTGCCTACCTAACCTGAAAACATATCCCACATACCATCCTTTGTCTGCATAACCCTGTCTTCAGTGGAGTATATGACATCTATGGGTGTATGCCATATGGGACAACACAGACATGTGAAATAGATGCCCGTCACAATAATTTGGCCAACACATGTACACACATGACCATGGAGGATGGCCAGAGACATGGAGCAACACACACAGTAGATGTGATGTGCTTGTGTGTACACCCTGTCATGCAATGGCTACACATGGTCCAACTATGGGCTTTGTGTAATGGTTATATTGTAGATGTGGAACACTAGACATCCTACATGCCTGTGCACATCTTGTGTAGGCGTAACATCAATCCACCATATAAGATGTGTTGAACATCTTGAGGGTGTCACAACAAGACAGCAGTCACCTGTACAGTATCCACATCAGCCCACAGATATGGTACATTCCCCTTGCTGGTGTTGGACATCAATACTTGCTCCTTGTGTGTGTGTGTGTGTGTGTGTGTGTGTGTGTGTGTGGTACACAGATGTCATGTGGGACATGGTGTACTGACGTGTTCGCCATGTTTGGCCATAGTTGTCTGGCAGCAGCAATATGGTTGCAGATGTGCAGGGGTGTCATCCGTATATCCATCAGTGACCTTTGTCACAACTTCCACATCATGGTTTAGTGTGTATACACCTCAGTGATGTGGGTTACATTTCATAGTGTATATGAATTGTATCTGTACACAGTCATGGCTATGAACTGTGTCTGTAACTCACATTGTATAGCAATAGAGACGCCTCATGATTCCCTGCAATGGCCATGCACATCAGCTAAATGTGCAGTATATATGTAGGGCGAACAGACAACACTGCATTGGGACACCATTTCCCCACTGTATATTTGACAGGACACCATTGTGTTAAGCATGTATGCATGTCATTGCACACATCAGCAGATCACATGTCATACTACATGTGATTTTCAAGGTCACATGCCAAACATCAGGCATGTGTACTTTTAGCCTGTGCTGGTCTACATGGTGTAACACAGGGATGCATGCTAACTACTACTATGATTGTGTAATTTGCATCCCGTCTGCTATGACATATGCATGCTGTTGTGTGCAACCCAGAGATGTATGACAACTACCTCTATTATTGCCTGCACTGCATGCCGTCTGCTGTATCACATGCATGTTGCATGCCTTATGTCATATCACATGCGTGTGTGTGTGTGGGTGTGTGTGGGTGTGTGTGTGTGTGTGTGTGTGTGTGTGTGTGTGTGTGTGTGTGTGTGTGTGTGTGTGTGTGTCAATTATATAGATTGCAATGTACAGTTCTTGGCTATCCTCATAGGTGATGTAGGTCCGTTGCCCTCCTGCGGTACATCTGATGTTAGTGTCCCCACAGACTCTAACAGTGATGATGAACGTATGATTGAGTCACAGGCAGAGTTGTCAGGGGCTGAAACTGTGCCATTGGTTGCCATTCCAGCTATATCCCCCTCATCCCCACACACAGATCCCATGCCTGCACATACCCCATCACCAGTGGCCATAGAGGAAGGACAGTTGGCGAGTGGTAGGTTGGAACAGGAAAGTGTGGGGGCTATGGAAGGTGTGTCTGCACACCATGGTGTCAGCCAAGCGACTGGTGGTGCCCCACACAGGCACATGGCCAGTGCTGCTCGTAGGAGGACCTCTGGCCAACATGCTCCTGCAAGACAGAGTGCAGCAGCTGGTTTCACCAGACGCATGTTTCAGGTTGTAATGGAGGCACAGGCATGTGCTGAATGCCACAACAGAGAAGATCAGAGGCGTCAGAGGGCTGCTGTCCATTCTTTAAACAAAAACATCCAGGCAATGGTAAATGCTCAACAGCAGATTGCTGAAGCTTTGGATAGACGGTTGCATGACATGGTTGGAGTCCTTGACCGTGGCATGACAATCTGTGAGCATGAGCTGTCTGTGTTGGAACATCTTGTAGGAGTGAGGCATCGGGCATGTGGACATAGGCTTGCTACATCAACTGTTTCAGGTCTACGTGTACGAGCTACCTCACATGTTTGCTCTCATCGTGGTGGTAGCAGCAGCAGTGCATCTGGTGCTGTGCTGTCCACACCACGACACAGCAGGCCATGTGCACGTGGCCCGGGATGGACTAACAGGGACATGGTTCCAGTGGACAAGTGACATCAGACAGTACCCAATCTGCACCTCTGCCTTGTAGTGCTCATGCAACCCCTGGTGGGCACAGGTCACATCTCCATGGCCGGACACTGTAAACTGTAAAACCTTGCCTGTACAGTCTGCAGCTGTCAATAATACCCCTGTGTAGGAGAGACATATGGCAGAACTGTGTGCATACATACACGCGCACACTGGAAACATATGTAGGGCTGCGCAACACGCACATGCATAACATCCACACACGCCCAATTAGATCAAAGGCCCTAACCCACACACATGATGTCATCCAATGGTGCAGCCTAGGCTTCTGGCAAACATTATCACCCTGTGCATATGATGATGCCTGTGCAGAATCCCTGAAATCCACATCATCGGTGCAGGGACATGCTCATATGGTCTGATGCACAGGGTGAACAGACTATGAAGATAAGTGTAGTTTACAATTGTTGAGTACTGTTGACAGACAGCAGACATACCATGTACTACAGGTGTACAATGCATTTCATACTGTTAACAGTATGTTTCTTGTATAACAACAGTAACTGCATGTTGGTCATGATGTTCTGCTGTCCTCCTTCAGGTCTAATTGCACATGCCAGTGGATGTCAGTGTTTGCAGTTAGTGTCCCTTATGTCAATGTGGTCTACTCACAGGTATGTATGAATATACCAGCATGCACCGTGTAGCTGCCACATACCAGTGAAAATGTCCCACGTTCCAAACATGTCTACTGATCCAAGAGCATAATAGCTGTGTATTAAGCTACTGTGGCTACAGACGTGACATCCATAAAGGGTGACATCACAGGTACAGTTACATGGAGTGGTGAGGTAAGAGAGTGGTCTAGCTGATTACAAGGGTAGAGACCAGTGGGAAGTGTGATTCCTCATTGGGAATCAGTGATACACGTCCCAATGACAGGATGCCAACACACAACTGCACCCACACATTCAGGTATTGACACACATGTATTCAGTGACACAGTAACACACCCACACACTCACAGATTCACTGACACAGTAACACACACTCACACACAGTTGCTGCTGGTGAGGTGAGGACCCCTGCCTATGTGCAAATCATCATTACAGTACTGTGCACCTACATGACATGCCACAGAGAATACACATGTACAGGTAGTCAGTATGGCCTAAGATCAGGGACATCAACATGGATTGTAGAATGCATCGCCTAGATGGGGGGAGGGGACTTATCAGTTCAGTATGGTAAAATACATCCTCATCCCAGGGACCAGACAGCCCTACATACACACACTGTGACATTCAGTATTGAATACACCTATGTCACGCACATACAGATACCTCACATGTGTGAGATACACGCCCCTGCCTATGTCCTGCTTTCTACATTGCAGTCTGTACAGATGTGTACACTAGTGTACAGGAGAGTGAGTAACAACTGAGATGTATTCCCCACCATACGTGACATATATGGACACACACGCAACCACACATGCCAGTACTGTGAATCCCAGCCCTGCCTAGCTCATGATATGTATGACAGACATACAGCAGTATTGCACGCATTACAAACTGTACTGACACTTCCTGTGGCAACAGTGCTGATATATGCACACAGGACGTCTTAACTATTAACAGGTGTCAAGTGATTTACCTTCGCTGTCACCCTGACCGCTAAGTTGTGTGTTATGTCCTTCAATTAACAAAACCATTGCTTACCAGTTACACAGGTTATTGTAGGACTGCTTGTGACACATCTCTGAGCTGTCCACAGCAAACATCCATCTGCAAAGATGCCCCACCACTTAGTTATTTCCACACAATTTGTCCATACTTGAGGTACATCTTTCTGAACATTCAGCATATCACCAAATACAGTTGGCAATGTTGAGGCTGCATTGCAACTGCATGATGTACTAGGATACATGTAACCTGCATACAACAGCAACTGCACACGCATGTTATCTGAATGCACAACACTACATGTACAGGTGTGTGGGTCCTACAATCCTGCCATTTGGGCATATTTGGGGGCATTGCAAATGGTGGACATGTGTAATGACATACATGACAAATGGACTGTTGTTTGATATGATGGGTGTAATGGGTGACCTGTACAGAGGGAATGTTACCTCTGTCAACATTGATATCACACCTTATGTACTGTTAGCATTCAGCAACCATGGACCTACATTCCATGTGCATGTGTGTAATGGCTGTAGCCACCTGTTTGCACAAATGAAAACCACAGCTATGCTATTTACATGTATGTTGTGTGTGTGTGTGTGTGTGTGTGTGTGTGTGTGTGTGTGTGTGTGTGTGTGTGTGTGTGTGTGTGGCATGTACATACCCTGGGCAGGTACATGTATGTCATATCCATACATGAGGGTGTGTACTGGTGTACAGCAAAAGTCATCTGCTAATGGTGAAAAGTACTGAGGGCCCCTGGTATGTGTACAGCTGACCTGGTTACAAACAGTGGTATCATTGCATTGCATAACACATGATGCAACTGTCAGTACATGGGTACTCTCTACAGTTGATGTAGAGCTTGGTACAGTCCACAGGTCAAGGGTCACATGGTGGTGTACTCTTATATGTCCTACAACATGTATGGATGCGTGTTGATGGTCCAAGGGCATTGTTGTGTCTGAGATTTACATCCTAGAATGCAGCATGTGACATTGTGTCTTGCACATGACTCATCTGTGATGCCTTTCATGGAGGAACCAGTCATTACATGGGAGTGGCCTTTATGTATGTGGGGCACCATCTGGAGCAGTCCGTACCTGTGTTATGGCCCACATGTCTGGTTCTGAGGTATATGGTGATAGTGCTAGGTTCTGAGGTATATGGTGATAGTGCTAGTGTGCACTACAGAGCCATCAGCCAGGTGTTCTTCACTGCACAGATGTTAGTACTCCCCATTGCTGGATCTACAGTGACCACCTGTGATTATGGACACTACACATCTAGCACTGGTTAGCAAAAGAAAACAATGCAGTTGTCCTGTAGGTGTCAGGGAGTTATCCTGTGTTTAGGACATTTGCCTTGGAATGGCACTGTGTAGGCGGATGTGACTCAGGTATTATCCCCACTCCCTTGAATCATGGATGCATGTGATATGTGTCAAAGGCCTGTCAGCCATGTCATCCCAGAATGACAGCAGACGTGTAAAAGGCCAGTGTCAAATATATGTAGAGCAGCGTTCCTGCTAACAATGACAACTACTAACACCAGAGCCCATTACAATGTGTTCTTTACATTTACCTGTAATAGCATGGCCACTGTGGCCTTCCATGTTTAGAATCAGAGTGCATCCCAGTCAGCCCTGTGCTACTAAGTGTATGAGCATGCCCAGTATATCCTTGTGTAGATGGACACATAGTAGTGCATTCCAAACAGTCCTGTGCTACTAGGTGTGTGAGCATGCCCCCTGTGCTACTAAGTGTATGAGCATTCCCAGTATATCCTTGTGTAGATCGACACATAGTGCATTCCGAACAGCCCTGTGCTACTAAGTGTCTGAGCATGCCCAGTGACACCTTGTGTCGGTTATGTGCCTCTGTGTATGGGCATAGCCATTGTAACCCTGTATAGTGGTAGTAGTCGTCCATTCACAGATGGGCATACTCCAGGTCAGAATCGATTCCTACTTTAAACACACAGGTTCAAAGGTATGTACATCTAAACTGCCAGCATCCCTGTTGATGTCCTCATTTGTAGAAGGTCATAATCACAGCCTTGAAATGTGTAGTCTGTGTGGCGCAACTCGTAAGTATGTAGTATTGTAATAGTAATCTGTAAATCCATAAATAGGCAGGTGTTCCATTCCCACCACTGGCGCGCGTGTGCGTGTGTGCGTGTGTGCGTGTGTGCGTGTGTGTGTGTCTGTCCCTGTTTGCCAGAGGACTGTAAATTGCTTTTACACTGCTCACACTCCATACAGTTCGTATACCCACCTTTGGCAGGGCAGATTATGACACCCACCTACGAATACACCTCTGGGAGTGCTGTGTCCCAGTAATCTTGGTAGCGCATTCTGTAACTGTGTAATGCTGTAGTGTAGTAAAGTAGTTAGGTCAGTGTTCTAGTCTCACACTTGCTGTGTGTGTGTGTGTGTGTGTGTGTGTGTGTGTGTGTGTGTGTGTGTGTGTGTGTGTGTGTCTGTTTGCCTGAGATGTGAGTAATGCTTTTAGACTGCTCACACTCCATACATTTCTTATACCCACCTTTGGCAAAGCTGATGATGTTACCCATCTACATATATTTGGCAAGGTTGATGATGTCACCCATCTACAAATACACCTCTGGGAGTGCTGTGTCCCAGTAATCTCGGTAGCATGTTCTGTAACTGCATAATGCTTTAGTGTAATAAAGTAGTTAGGTTGGTGTTCAGTCCCACACTTGCCATGTGTGTGTGTGTGTGTGTGTGTGTGTGTGTGTGTGTGTGTGTGTGTGTGTGTGTGTGTGTGTGTGTGTCCATTTGCCTGAGGACTGAGTAATGCTTTTAGATTGCTCAAACTCCATACATTTCTTATACCCACCTTTGGCAAGGCTGAGGATGTCACCCATCTACAAATACACCTCTAAGAGTGCTGTGTCCCACTAATCTCAGTAGCGTGTTCTGTAACTGCGTAATGCTGTAGTGTAATAAAGTAGTTAAGTTGGTGTTCTAGTCCCACACTTGCAGTGTGTGTGTGTGTGTGTGTGTGTGTGTGTGTGTGTGTGTGTGTGTGTGTGTGTGTGTTTGTGTGTGTCCATTTGCCTGAGGACTGAGTAATGCTTTTAGACTGCTCACACTCCACACATTTCTTATATCCACCTTTGGCAAGGGTGATGATGTCACCCATCTACAAATACACCTCTGGGAGTGATGTGTCCCAGTAATCTTGGTAGCACGTTCTGTAACTGCGTAATGCTGTAGTGCAATAAAGGAGTTAGGTCGGTGTTCTAGTCCCACACTTGCTGTGTGTGTGTGTGTGTGTGTGTGTGTGTGTGTGTGTGTGTGTGTGTGTGTGTGTGCCTGCCTGCATGAGACAAATACAGTGCTTTGCAATATTTACCATAGCATATGCCCTAAACGTGTATTGCTGCAGTGTGATACGGTAGGGGTTTGTATACAGGACATGGCAAGTGTGTGTTTGTCTGTCAGAGCCTGTGTAGAGGTGGCCGTGATTGTCTTACCATTGGACATGTCTGGGAGCGGGTTTTGTACTTTTCCTATATGGTATCCATCTTATGACACATTGGTCACCTCACGAGGAGTACAACTGTCAGTCAGCCACGGGACTGTGTTGGCAAGCCATACCCATACATTTGGCAAAAGGCCTGGTGAACTAAGTATGCAGACCTACTAGTACCCGGTATATGTCCCGCACCCATGTGCCATTTACAAACAAACTTTCCTAGGATATCCCGCTATGTTGCTAGTACCATGCACATTGAGGACAGATTGTAGGCATGGTGTGAATGCAGTGGCCTGCAGAGGACATGGCACCCTGTACAGCGGTACAATAGGCACATATATTGTGCCTTCACTATGTTCCACACTGAATGCCTGCAACATATGTGGTGCCATCAAATGTGATCCACAAAGGCCAGACAATGCTGTACACATCTTCCCTGTATGGACCCATGCCACTGACACCATGGAATACCTGTATCATACTAGCCATGCAGGTGCAGGACCGACCTGCTCACTATAAGCAAGTTTCGCCACACCAGGCCAGTATTGGCATATCGGGGTATAACAGGCTGTGTACACAACATGTGTCTGCCAAACCAGGTACACCTGTACATGTCACTGTACAGTATTGTGGGACATGCACATCCCAGGCAATGTCCATGTGAAGGACCATCAAACACAGACATGGCATACATTGCAAAGCTATGGCCCTACACATTGGTAACAAGGATGTCAGGCCAGATAATGCAGTACCCATCTTTGTGGGACATTGCAGACACTACACCCCTGCACTGCACACCATTGTCGGGTGACGCAATGCCAAGGATTACCCCTCACCCAGCCTTGTACAGCCATCTTGCACAGCTAACCACTACACACCCATGGAGCAACGCATACCTGCATGCCAGTACTGGCACCCTGTGTCTGCATGTGGGTTGTGATGCTCCCAACCACAGTCACTCCCAGTATAAACCTCGTTGGCATACCAACAGTTGTCAAGCACTTTCACATGCCCTAGCCCATAGAACCTCCAGATATCCCCTGTGGTGCATGTGGTCCTGTGCATTACTGCAGTGTGGCAAACTAAGTAGTTACGTTGTGTATTTGTGGCCCTGGCAAAGGTGTCAATGCGTGTCCATTAGAGAGTGTGGTTGTGGTGACAATGGCATCCATTCATGTGGACAGACATGTGTGCCACACCTAATGTATGTCTACTATATCTGTTGTAGATGTCACTCACCTACACACATACGTTCTTACAGCACAGCAACATGTCACCTTTGTGGCACATGTAGTAACATCATGCACATGTAATAGTAATGAGTAGTCAGGGGGTGGACCCCTGTACTGTTCGGCATGTGGCAGATGATGCTTACGGTTAAGTTTCCAAACCCTTCCCTGGTGTACTTTGCCTGTCCAACCCACACAGTCTCTGGTGGATGTGAAGGTGTACACCTGCACAGCAGAAGCATGTGTATTGTACATGATGCACATGGTCAGGTGATGGCATCTGCACCTATTGCAGTCTTCCTCTAGCTGATTGCATGTGGTACAGCTGTGATGGTGTTCCCATAGCCATCCACATGTTAAACACTGTACACTATCTAGGGAAACATGTTGTTATCTGGCCATGACAGTCACTGTGAGTGGTACCTGGATGTGGTGTTCTGATACGGCATCACAGATGATATCTAGATGTACCTCAATCATTTTTCACAGTGGGAAATAGCCTAAAGACAGGAGGGTGATGTGCCAGACATGGCTACAGCATGTAAGTGTAGCTATGCTGCATTGAGACTACTGCCTGTTTAACATGTGTGTGGCAATGGCTATTCTGCATGTTATAATACAGACATGACAGTACTCTGTTCATGAGGGGCCCCGATCTGTAGGGCCATCATCTGTGAACTGGTCAGTATGTGCAACCATTTGTTTCCTGTGTTACACACTGAACACACATCTGTGCACAGCAGAAGCATGGTGTGAGGATTGCAGACAGTACATGATGATAGGGATGTGTTACTGCCATCGCATCCCTGACTAGACATGTGTCACATGAGACAGTGGTATGACAGACACTGTGTGGGGTTCCCAGTGACAAGCCAATAATGGGCAACTGTTCATAGCTGTAGTCACATGTCTACTACACATTGTATAGTTGGCATGCAGTATATATGCATGTGTTGTGCTCCCTCTGCAAATGTATACCATCTGTTGTGTTGGGTTGCTGGTGATATCTATGCATACTGTCGTAGGTAATCCTGTATGCTGTTGTCTATCACTAAGCCATATGTGGGTTTAAAATGCAACACCATAGGCTGAATGGGTTCGGAGGTCCCGGCAAAACCTCCTGTCCCACTTCAGCTGTCAATGGCACCAGGCACTAACCCATCTGGGGCCCAGCCATAGACATCAATCTCTGCTGGCTCTGCACCACTTTCTGGTGGTACCACCACTGAGGATGGAGCATATCTGCTGTCTTGCGGTCCCGGACGTGTTGCATTGGTGGCTCCCTAAGGGGATACGAAGCCAGATACACCAGTTCAAGGGTGGAGTGTCACATTTACAGGGTGATGCTGCCCCTCCTGGACAGCCCCCTGCACTGCCTCCTTTGCAGCTGTGTAGGTGCAGTAGCAGTTGCCCATGGCTGGGGACCTCCATACCACTGTTCCCATGGGCTTTTAAATTCCGAAAACCTATCCCCATCCAGGGTATATCCCCCCACATGTGTCATATACCAACCCTGTATGCTATCTTTTCTGTGATCTTACCTATCCTCCATGGCCATACCTACACTCTTTCCCCAACATCTGACCCTCACCTACAGACACATAAGGCCAATCGGCTCCTAGGACAACATCTGCCCTATACATAGCTGTCCATTACACACAAGTGCCCACTGAAGACATGAGACCCTTGTAATATGCATCACAACATACCCCTGTTATCCCTCTCCCCTGTCCCTCAGGCACACGATCCTGGGATGCACATCACTCCTACATGGTCCAGGTACACAAGATGAGGACGACCCCATTGTACACACAACACTACCGGTCCCTCTATGGTTACCCCATTTACCTTTATCATGATGATGATGTTGCACGCAGCACCTTGCAAGAGTACTGTTCACACATAATGATTGGACAGGTACTGTTGTGTTAATGTACATTACATGCACAGAGTGATGTATACGGCCAATGTACAACTATTTGCGTGTATGACTGACACATGTCTGTCTGAGGGAGTCTTGTGATCACATAGAGCAACACCACTACATAATACAGGCATCGCTGCTGTTTCCCGTTTCATTCATTTGTAATGCTTTGTTGTCACATGGTATGTTCCTGATACATCTCTATATATGTATGTATCTATATGCTGGACATAAACACTCACATATACATTACATGATGGGATACATTTCTATACTGTTGAATGACTACGCTGTATGATATGTTTGTGGTACTGTCCGTTGTCTGTATATCTGCCATGGCGTATTGGTAATACACATTAGCTGTGTGCGCAGGGTCCTGGTTCTGACCCTTGCAAAGGATGTTTATTTAGTTGCAGAGCAGAACAAGCCCATTGGATACGGAGGGAGTAAGGCACATTAAAGCAGTTGGGAGTGGGTGTGTGGTTTTGCGCGGTGTTAAGCACTGCTGACCTCTGGTTACAGTCTCTTACCTCAGTTAGACTCTACATTGCTTTACTAGTGCAATACTCGCATACTGGTAGCCAAACACGCTTACACCCGCTCGCTACCACACTTGCAAATGCACCGACACTGGTGCTTGCATCTGTCACACACCCCTGGGTGGGAGCGAGGACCACAATATTACCTTGTGATGCCTATTACATCAGACTGCATGACTACAGTATTGGGATTGGCTGCCCATTAGGCGACAGCATCGCCTTCGACTGTACGGAATCAGCAGCCTGTCCGGTCAATCAATCATATTTGTGTGTACCTTATACAATCTGCTCCCACCTTGTGATGCCTATTACATCGGACTACATGAATACAGTATCGGGAATGGCTGTATATTAGGTGAAGGCATGGCGTTCAACTGTACGAATCAGCAACCTATCTGGTGAATCAATCATATCTGTGTGTTCCTCATACAATCTGCTCCCACCTTGTGATGCCTATCACATTGGACTACATGACTACTACAGTATCGGGAATGGCTGCCCATTAGGTGTCGGCATGGCTTTGACTGTATGGAATCAGCGGCCTGTCCACTGAATTAATCAAATTAATTGTGTGTTCCTCATACAATATGCTCCTACCTTGTGATGCCTATTACATCGGACTACATGTCTACAGTATCGGGAATTGCTGCCCATTAGGCGACGGCATGGCATTCGACTGTACGGAATCAGTGGCTTGTACAGTGAATTAATCATATTTGTGTGTTCCTTATACAATCTGCTCCCATCTGGCTGATACATGGGAACTGAGACTCTTCGATACAGGCAAGTAGTTGGGTTGTGGGAGTCACATCCATCGGCCGAGTCATGCTACCGCATACCTATTATAGGTTTGTCACCTTTTCAATTGGCCAAGGTGGGACTTTAGTGTTACCACCTGTCCCATTTTGCGAGGGACGCTGCGAAAATAATCAAGACATAGCAAATGTCCTGATTACAGGACATTATTATATTCTACGTTTCATTAATAGTTGCATAAAACTGTTATTTTATATATGAAACTTCTATATGTTATGTGAAGTAGCATAAGCAATTCAAATGTAACTAGATTAAGCTTTTATTTGTGCAAATAAGTATAATCCTGTACTATGCATGGCTGTAGGTATGTTTTGTCCTGGAAAGTCTGACATTTCTACAGAACATGTCCCACTTTGGCCATTTGGAAAGGTGGCAACCCTAGGCCTGTATGTAGAGACGTTAGACTTTGCAGGGCAACATATACCCACAGCCAGTAGAAAAGGGAGTACTTCACTGTTTTGCCTAAATAAAAGGTTATTCTTCTAGCATTATAGTTGCTTATACTGTT
>NC_056729.1:620937184-620994684 GCF_019279795.1 Protopterus annectens | reverse complement strand
TTTATTGAATAATTGCTGACATATCTTTATATAAAGAATGTTAATTGATATTAATTTTTGAGTCTGAGGAAGGTGAGGCACTGGTCCACACCGAAAGCGCTTACTAATAAACGTTTTTTATTTATTTCTTTGTGGGCTCTTATCGTGTTACTAATCGCCTATTTTTTCAGTTGTTTGCGGTTTGTGTTTCGTTTTAATGGGCAGATATTGGGCGAATGCTCTGACCATTGGTAGGGTCGCCACCTTTTCATATGACCAGGATGGGACATTTTCGGGACACACATCAGAGTTTACAGGCCAACACATACCTACGGTCAATACAAAGGATAGTACTGCCTAAATATAAGCTTTTATTGTTGTAGCAGTGTAGTTGCGTATTCTGTTTCATTTACTTGCTTATTCTGTTTCTTGTAACATTTATGGTATTTTATATATGGAAATAAGTATTGTATGGGACTATTACATAAAATATGTGACATGATTATGTCCTACAATCGCAGGACACTTGACATTTATAATGGTTTTGGTATGGACACAACTGCCTAGAGGGGAACTGTCCCTCACAATGTAGAACAGGTGGTAACCCTAACCATTGGGCTATGCTCAGCAATTGGCGGCGCGCTAACACGATGTGTTTCACTTCCACTTGGCATAACTATCAACACTACAGTGGAATACGGGCACGGGGTTTTAAATATCATTTGTTCGAGGGACAGGGACTCAATATTCGGCTATGTGCCTTTTTTGTTTACTTTTTATTTTGGTGTTCGCAAAACTGTCTTGTATGCTTTGCATACATTTCACTATCCACAGACACTGACAGGAGTGATTGCTATTAGAGGCAGGCTGTACTAGTCAGCATTTTAGGTTGCGTGTATGCAGCTGACATGTTCACGCCTCCGTGCAGTGCTTGGACACGCCCCCTGCACTCGTGCACGTTTCCTATGCACGTGGCTGTTACGGCAGCGCGCCTTCATTATTATGCATGTGGTGCTGCTGCGTCATCTCTACGCCGCACGGTCAGCGCAAGGCTAACGCCGTCCTTGCACTGAGCTTCATGAATCCCGGGGATTGTCTCTGGCAAAAAGGAGGGAGGTAAACAAGAAGAAGAAAGAGTTAAATTATTCATATTGTTCTTCTTGTTGAATAATTTTATGTGAATGTTTAAGTGTATATTTTTGTTTAGTTATTTAATTATTTAACATTTGCAATTATAAATGAAGATTGTATGATTTTTTTTTATAAAGAATCCTTACTCTTTTCAATAAGTGCAGTTGTGTAGTTGTAGCTTTTGTCATTTTATTGGCATATCAAGATCTCAATTACTATTTACCCTTAAAATAATGCAGCCATTAAATAATAGTATGGTAGCAATAGCTACAAGTAGACACTCTTCAAATGGCAGACACCATTGATTGAGATGTCTTCAGGTCTTTACACATACCCTATCAGCCATAAGCTTTTGAAATTTAATTAATAAATCTATTTGCATTAAATTATTTTACTTTATAAAAATCAAATATACAAGCAGTTGTATATGAGAATAATGAAATACTAAATAATTGTGTTTTAACATACAGTATTGTTATGGATAACTAAACTGCAAAATCCTGAATATCAGAAAGACTGAAAAGTAATGCCAAAACACAGGAAAGGTGAACAAATAATTTTTTTGTGTGACAGCCCCCCCCCCCCCCCCCACTGAACACCATGGCTACACAAACTCAATAAAAGGAGATATCTCCCAGAATAAGAGAATCATTGCTGGTGCACCCTTATAAATTACACCAACAATGAGTTAGCATATATTATGGAGAAAAACAACTGACATTTTGTTCCTTGTTGTCTTCTTCTTCTTTGCAAGTGGTCACATATTTTATTTGATTCTATTTCTAACTTGTGAATCTTTTGAACTGGAGTAGAATTTCAAGGAATGCTGAGCTTTATGTACTCCAAATATGTTCATGCTTGAGATGATAAATCTTTTAACAGCTCTGCTGCATTTTCTATGAAAGTAATTATATGCATATGAATCACATACAGTGATTCATCACTGCTGACCGTGAATCAGGTCGAGTGATGATTTTTGAGCCATAAAAGACCAAATTTTGATATACTATTTCTTTGCAAAATTAGTGTCACTACAAACCCCTAGGATCTTACATTTACTCCAGCAATTAATCAGGACTTGCTAGAGGAATAGGATCCTTACTCAATGGATTCCTAGCCTATGGAATAAGCTACCATTACAGGTCAAGTACTACTTTCTTTGCCTTTAAGTGTAGTCTTGATCAGAGGCATAGCTGCATCAACCAGCACCACATGCCAGTCCAATGAGCTGCCAACTTCCCCCTCAGCTCTTTGAGTGCAGAGAAAAAAAGGCTCTCTGCAAAACTGCAAGAAATCTAACTGGCTTCCTGCAGAAGTACCCAATTTTTGTAACACCACCCCCCAGCTCTTCAAGTGAAGAGCAAAATAAATAAATAAATAAATAAATAAATAAATCTGTGGTCAGGTACCTGGGGATGTGAAATGCAGGAGCCAATCAGATCTCATCTCTGTGACCTGTTCCAACCCTCCTGCCTGATGTTTTAGTAAAACAAAAGTATGTTCCTTCTTCTACTGGCACACCAACCAGATAGCCAGATACACACACCCTCCCTCATGTCTTAGCTCTTCAATAGAAAAGCAACAACAAAAGTAAAAAAAAGCCTACTATCAGGTACTTGGGGCTCCTGAAATGTAAGACCCAACCAGGTCTCACCTCTGCACCCTGTCCCCAAATCTCCTTCCTCACACTTTAGTTATAAAAAAAAGAAAATAAAGAAATATTTTTTCTTCTACAGTTTACAGCACTCAGGTCTTTTCTTTGTGTTTAAACTATAGCAAACTGCTTGCTACAATATAACAAGCAGTTGCTAGAGTTTAGACCACACACACAGCACAACAGTGCTCAGGTTTGATTGTAAATGGAATACTGGCTTGTAGAAGCTGGAATGCATTAAAGAGTGATTGGGATTGACCAATGACACCACCCAACACTTTGTACCCAGGGCATTTGCCTCTTTTGCCATGCCCTAGCTACACTACTTCTCTTGAAGATTGGATAGGTAGACACAAATTTACACCAGGGTTATGTCCCTACTTGTTTGGGAGGTAATCATACAGGGTGGCAAGATTTTTGAAGTGTGTCTACTTACAGCTGTATATGGCTAGGTATCTTATGGTCCCAGAGATCACATTCATAATATTTTTCTTATGATCCTAAAGTAATCACATCCAAATCAAAGGTCATGATTCTGTCCTGGAATTGATTGGATTTCCTTCTGAAGGTGGGAGGTGGGCAGCTACTTCAAGCGGAAAGTGGTTAAGGATCTTGAGACATTCATATCTAAAGTCAGAAGTGACATGGAGATTGAGCTTCAGGGGCTGAAGCAGCATCAGTATTGCATGTATTGAGCAGCATTGGTATTGCAGGTATTGAGCAGCATCAGTCTTGCAGGTATTGAGCAGCATTGGTATTGCAGGCATTGAGCAGCATCAGTAATGAAGGTATTGAGCAGCATCGGTATTGCAGGTATTGTTCCAAATGCTGGGGGTGGAACGAAAGCTGAGTTATAGGCTGAAGCTCTGAGGTTTTCTGGTCAGTGCATGTCTCCATCTCCACCTGTAGTCATGAGCTCTAAGCAACAAACATGATGATGTGATCACAGATACAAGTAGCAGAACTAAAACACATTTGTAGCTTATGTCATCTGACTCTTTGTGGTCATATTTTGAGCTTAACAATCTGAGAGGATCTAGGAGTACAGACATGGCTCCTCCATGATGACAGAGTCAGTTAATGTAGTTTGGTCGTTATGCAAGGGTATCCATGGGTGCCTCCTGTAGGAGGTGGAACAGACATTGACCAGTGGAATGAGGCTCAGGAGAGACTTGTGACATGTTAGTGGGATTATCTCTCAGCTTTCCTGAGAACACCTGAATATTCTACTGGATGAGAAAGAGACTGTTTTTGGCTTAGCTATCTTTTGCCTGCTTTGGTCATCTTGCTCCCAATGCAACCTTTATCAGGTCAAGCAGTTTAGAAAACAGATGAATGGATGGGTAGGTAGGTGGACATCTGCTTACCTTATTTTCTATACAAGGTATATGCTTTACCAATCGCTTAAGTAACATCCTGTGGTGCATTTACATGTGTATGCATGCAGTGTCAGTTTCTTAATTTATTTCATTGCTGTATGTCTTATTTGGTTATTAAACCCGTGGAATATCTTATTTACTAACATATTGCTATATGCTGTCTTTTATGCCTAAATGTTAGCTTTTAGGATGTCCTTTCTGTTCTTATCCTGTTTTTTAACTTAACCATGTCCATATACTGCACTGTAAGAACAATTGTTTGACTGCATCCCTTTCTGCCCTAAGATGTATTTAACCTCCACATGCTTCACTGCTGCATTGCACAGTTATGTCTGTAGATAGTATGCACATTGGGCAAAACTTGGCATGCACTGTGTACTCTCTTTCTAGGCGAACTTACTATGACTATACTTTTGTCAAAACAGCGCAAGTCCAATAGACTCAGTTGTAAACTTTGATACAGCATCACATCTCCTTATCACAAATCAGATAAAATTCAGGAAATAGGATTTATGTCTTCATCGCAAATCTACTGCAGTAAGTAAAATCTTGATTATGTATACTCATAACCACCTCTCACTGAAAGTGAGCCATAAGAAGTTTGCGAGGACTGAATAGTCATCTGACGTGCTGTTTGTTTCCTTTGATATTTTCTTTTGAAATACAAATATACAGATACATGCTCTTGTCAAAATATGATTATAAGCATCAATTTATGCCTCAGCTAAGTAACTGGAAACAACACCAACTTTCAAAATAAACTAGAAGCATAAAATATATGTTTGCTTAATGCTAAATCTGAATATGGCAGCATAAGAAATCTTATTGCCTGCCAAGCCTGTCAGACATACCTATCTCTCAACTATCCAGACTTTGACAGAATGCCTAAATTTTCGCCTCATATTCTTAGTCTGTTCCTCATAAAATGTGTAGCTTTTTTGGCAAATCACTGACAACTGAAGTTACTGAATAAGGCTGTTGATTTGAGTTTCAGACTTCATACCCTACAGAAAAATGCATGCTAACGCAAAATCTGTAATTTATTTAAAAATTGTCTCTGATTTTGGGCTTTTACCCCAAAGATTATGTTGGACCTTGTCCAGATTTTTGCACTTAAAGGTTGAGGGGTACGCTGCCTAGATATTGGTACTGTCATCTTTGCATCTACACTTCTACCACTGTTCCATCTTATTTTCTGTCTGCCGTAAACATTCTTGAAACACTGTGTTGTCAAGCGCACACCTGCTGTCACTTCCCTCTGAGGTACCTGGCACACTTGCATTCTCACATTCTGACTTTTCTCTTATTTTTGAAGTATCATTTTCAAGATTTTGAACACCAAGACAAACTGAATGTTAACTGAAGTTATTTTTTCACTGCTATTTATGTTTGTAAAATAGAATCTTACCTCAGTGTATTTTTCATTCCACATGATGGCACTCGCATTAATGCTAACATCTTTGCCAGGAGGTGCTCTAGGCTTTATTCTACCTACTTTTACCACATGAAATGTGTCATTGAGTAATATCTGTACATTCAAAATTTCATAGACAGTTACTGCATCACCATTTTCATCAAAAGATACTTCCTCTCCAGTACTAGAGAACAAGTGAACCTTTTTCACAGCTCTTAATACCTACGAATAAAAAATATATATTCCCATAAATAAGTATACTTGTCATATCTATATCACCATTAGTGATTCTGCAGAGTGTTCTTTCTCTTATATTTATAAGCAGTGTATATCTGTATTCATTTTTCTAAGAGCATGATTAAACTGTTATTTCTGTGATTTAATCAAAGTGTTATACAAATGTATAAGTAGGCACACACACACACACACACACACACACACACACACACACACACACACACACACACACACACACACACACACACACACACACACACACACACACACACACACACACACACACACACACACACACACACACACACACACACACACACATGTAAATCTGATTGCTGCTACAAAGTAATTGTATGTATCAGATTCAGAAAAGCACTAGCAGGTGTGGACAGAGACTCGACTATTTTCCTATACAAGATTCAGAGACAATGTTAAAGTCAGAGTTGTGGAGTTCTAACAGGGCACATGGTACAAAACATTTTGCTATACTCTGCACCACTGAGATAAGAGTGAGAATGTGGGAATTTACTGGAAATATGCAGAATATAGATTTAAACATACATAACTGCATGGCACACTACTTTCCAGGGAGTAAATTAAGGATGGGACAATGTCTGGGGTGCAGATCAGAATAAATAATCTTGTGATTACTCCGATAATTCCTTACGTAAGCATGGAAATAAGCAGAGAAATATAGATACTCGTTACAAGAATTAAAATGAGAAAGGAAGACGATGTCTTGTGAAACAGGATAGGTGGTCATGCAGAGGCTTATAAAGAGTAAATACAAAAGGTAAAAGAAACAGGAGCTGCTGTAATATTTACATCCATTTAGTACCATTTTTCTCACTGCAGTAAGGATGATGTGCATGTGTGCAGTCACCCTGGTGTGGGAGGGGGTCAGCTGGGGATGTGAGTGGAATCATGAGGTGTTACACTGGAGGGCAGCACAGTGGCACAGTAACACTGTTGCCTCACAGCAAGAGGTTCCCTGGTTCAAATCTCTGCTGGTGTGCCTTGTGTGCAGAGTTTGCATGTCTTCCCTGTGTTCATGTGAGTTTCCTTCTCGTGCTCTGATTTTCTCCCACATCCAATGACATGCAATAGGTGGATTTGACATTCTAAATTGGCCATAGGTGTGAGTGTGTGATGTGAAGAACTACAGTGATGGGGCTAGGTGTTAACCTTTGTTCTAGATAATTGTCGCTCTTGAAGTGACATCCTGACCCCATGTGCAAAAATGGGGAAAAAGGGGTTGTGGATGAATGGATGGATGTATGGATGGATGGATATCTGCTCAACTATTTCAGGTACCAGTGCAGGATATGCTTGCATATGCCTATGCTATGATTTCTAGAGGAAGTTGAGGATTGTGGCATGATAGGTACAAAGAGAAGACATGCATCACCACATAGATAAGTTAAGTAAAATGAATACCCTCATATATAGATCTTTGTCAGAAAAAGCTACTTGTATGAAACATATCTTATTTCTACTGAAATACTCTCAAATTCTCTGCAATATTATGATTAAACACAAGTGGACTGGGTCTGCAAAATACTTCTGCCATATCAGCACACAGTAGTGAAGGTGCTTGAAATCAAGTATGAACATACACACACACATATATATGCCAGAAAATTTATGCCAGAACTTGCAATTACACCCAGTAGCATAACAATCCCCCAGATTTAATAAACTCTGTATAGGACTAGTGTTATTCCTACATGGAGTGAAGGGTGTCCATGTACGCATCTCCATGTTGGTAGCATGCCTTGCATTTTAATGAAAGCGCGCTACTGAGAGGGAAGCCATGTACATGGATATTGAATCAGTTCTAGGGGCTCTGTTACAGTAGTGCTCACAGATCTGTAACATGCCCCCTGCACTGCCAAAGTCCCATACAGCACTTTCTAATAAAGAAAGTGTCCTTGGACACTTAAATGCAAGAAGTGAAATAAATGTCATGTAGGGGTGTTTTATAGTATCTGTAACACACCCCCTGCATTGTGAAAGCAACATATCGCACTAAATAATAAATGAAAAGAAAGTATACTTAGACACTTAAGTAACACTGTGTACTGTAATGTCATGTAGGGAGTGTGTTACAGTATCTGTAACAAACCCCATGCATTGTAAAAGTGATGTACGGCACTAAATAAATGAAGAAAGTGTCCTCAAACACTTGAATAATACTGTGAACTGTAATGTCATGTAGTATCTGTAACATACCCCCTGCACTGTAAAAGTGCTGTATGGCACTAAACCAATAAAGAAAGTGTCCCTGTACACTTGTTTAATAATGTGAAGTCTAATAGTTTAATTTTTATTAATGTGAAGTCTAATAGTTTAATTTTTATTAATGGTTAATTTTTCATAAGTTCATAGGTTCATAGGTTCATAGGTTGGTACCAGGCTATCAGCCCTAGGGCCTATACAAGCCAAGCCATAACAATTCCCTGGATATTTCTTCCCACACTATTTACTTCCCTGGACCCCTGTCTAGCAGGGTGACTGACGTGATCCCCGGGGTGAATTTCCTTTCTCCCATCCAATTGTAAAGGTTCCTTTTGAAGAGGACCAAAGAGGCACTCTGCTTGACATGTATGGGCAATCTATTCCAGAGTCTGGGGAGTCTCTGGGTCAGGAACCTATCCCTCCAGCATGTTTTGTTTATTGCGATGACAAGGTTTAGATCCCTGGAGC
Source organism: Protopterus annectens (assembly GCF_019279795.1). Taxonomy (NCBI): domain Eukaryota; kingdom Metazoa; phylum Chordata; order Ceratodontiformes; family Protopteridae; genus Protopterus; species Protopterus annectens. Next base: position 620,986,184 of record NC_056729.1, on the reverse strand, counting down.
ATGTGGCTCTGAGGGATTGGGATTTCTTTAAGTGTAGCATGTCCAACAGCTCTGGGTTTGACATGGCCTTGTATGTTAAGCAAAGATCGCCTCTGAGTAGACGATATGCGACAGAGTATAGCTGGAGTTTTTAAGGCGGTCAGAGTAGGGCATATGCTTTAGGCCTGTGATTCTTTTAGTGAGGTATTTCTGCAGCCTTTCCAGTTGTTGCAGATGTCTTGAGAGGTACATTCCAAACGGGGCATTGTATTCTATAATGGATCTAATGAGGGATGAGTACAGTGGGACAATGACCTCCTTTTTTATTATTATTTTGTTTTCCTCAAAGTTTAAGCATAGCTGAGTGGGTTTGCATGGAGTGGCGCTTTGCTCAGCAGTGCTTAAATGTATCAAGCAGCTATACAGAAATGTATAGCTGAAATCATTACAGCCGAGTTAGTTGAGTGGTTAGATTTACGGCTTCCTGTACAATAGGTGCATGGTTCGAAAGCCAGGCCATTCAGCTTTTACATGGGAAAGCAGTTTTAAATTAATTTCTATTTTATTTATTGATGTAGTTAGTGATATTTGTTAACCAGGGTAGTGTAGCTAGTCCAAAATCCCAGTGTCATTGAAGATATCAGGTGAAAACCACCATGTAAACACAAGTGTCCAGTACAGTACATTCACATCCCAAGGTAACATAATGAAAGCACGTAGGGGGATGTTGTGTAAAGTAAAATGCCTACACATATTAATGTATCAATACTGAGTAATTACTATCCAAATTCTTATTTTTATTTAAATTATAATTTTGTTTGCCCTTACCTCAAGTTTTGTTAAGCACTGCTAAGCCAAACTCAGCAATGCTTAAACAGGACCTGTCTGAGCAATACTTAGCAGTGCTTAGCACCACTTAACTGATTTGAGCACTGCTAAGAAGTCCCATTCTAAGCAGTATTCAGCTCAGCTAAATGGATTTGCACACTGCTAATCACTGCTCAGCATTTTCCACCTTAAGCACGACTCAACTCAGCTTAGCAGGTTTGGGGACTGCTGAGCTTTACTTAACATTTTTAAAAATGGTCCAATGATGGAAAAGGGCAAGAATATGGCTTTATTTAAATCACACAGGTGGGAATACAGGAATAACCTGTTAGAGTTTGATCCCTATAGGAACTATGGCAGGTGCAGGAGAGGGAGCAAGATACAAGGAAAATTGATATATGTCCTGCACTAAGAGCTGAACCTTGAATAGTAATGTGTAATGTATTATAGTGTGTTCCTTGCAACATTGTCTTGTGTTAACCTTTGCATTTCAGCTACATGTATTCCTGAATGTAGGTATGCTGATGCAGTCAAGTATGAGACGGTAATAGGTGGAGACTGCAAATATATGATGTGTAAATGTATATGGGTTGGGTATGTAACCCAGCACCCTGCTATGGTCTGTACATATCACACATATTCACATCCAGTAATCAATACACATTACACTATCTATCATGCATGAATCTCAGACATGTATGTTCAACTGTCACTACAGTCTTCTGTGACACTGCACGTATATTACAAGGTAAGAGTGTGTAACCAAGTGAGTTTTAGGCACAGATCAGTGAAGCAAAAGACAGCAGTGCTCCAGTAGCTCAGTGTGATAAAAAATAGATATATGCTGTTAATTTTTGCACACACAGACCATGGTTTGAATCCAGGAACTGGTACAAAAATGTGTTAGTAGTGACACACAAATAATCCTGAGTATTTGTAGAAACTGTCAGGTAGTGTTAACAGATATTTTCTGCACAGGGCTCACAGGTAAAGAAATGTTGGTATTAGCTGTATGAAGGGTATACTAATAAACTGTGTACAAATGTTCCAGTGTCCAGTCCCATGCCTATAAATGACAGCTGGATAGCTATATACACCATGCACTCTTCCCAATACATGCCTCTCAAGTGTCACACTGTCACAGCTAGTGATCACTGTTGCCAATAACCTTGCACACAGATAAAAATGTAGTACATAAATGCCATTAGCACACTCAAACAGCATTAGACTTGTCACAGCTTGCACAATAACATTCTAGGTTGACAGATTAACAGGTATATACATGCTACAGTAGCTATAGGCCTCAGGTAGATGTAGAGTGAGGCAGACCTGTAGGGTATTAAGCAGTACTGTTGTGAAAAATATAGCTTATACAGTTGGTAATTGACTGTTTTTCTCTCCCCCCACACCTTATCTGCATCAATAATTAATATGGGTATGTTGTTCTCCAAACCTAATGTTGAGACTTGTGTTCTATTATTGTTCATATATTTCAGTGGTTGCATACTAACATACCTTGTTCAAATTCCATTGCTGGTGGCATGTTGCTGTAACTGTTACTGGCATGCTGTTAAAATAATGACTGTTATTTCATTTATGCATGTGTTCTGTTTGCTATGTAATTTTTCCAATTCTATTGTTCTGGGTTAATTGGAACACCCATGCATGCTGTTATAACTAATATTGTAATGTTTTGTTCATGACTAACCAATAAACTTTGACAAACCTCAACACCATAGCACATTTTGGTAGGCAGATTCCAGCAGATCTGCCTGTCCAGTCTCTTCTGGCTGTGTCACTGGATCCCAGCATTTCTGGGACCCAACCTTGAGCTGCCTCCGCAACTGGTCCTGTACCACCATTGGGTCGAACCACCTCAGGGGATGGAACCCATCCCCCCGGGCTTGGGTGTGGAGAGGACCCTGTCACCCAACACCAGTTCAGAGGTATGGTGCGCAGGGTCATCTTGAAGGACTTGGATGTCTGCCTGTACCAGATCAAGGGCAGACTTGCACACCTCAAGGGTCAGGCTGGCCCCATCTTCCAGCCTCCAGCACAGCCACCTTCGGGGCCCTGAAGGGGCAATGGTGACTGCCCATGTGTGGGAACCTCAGTCCCACTGTTTCCATTGGGGGGGGCATTGCCCTCTGATTCCCAACCACCCTCCCCATCCAAGGTGTTTACCTCCTTCATGTGTCATACACTGCCTCTGTCGGCTGTCTTGTCTGTCTTGTCTGTTTGCAAAAGCAACCTCTCCTACCCAACGTATCTCCCCAAACTTACCTACAACCCTTCCCCAACATCCCACTCTCACCTTAAAAAAACGGGCATCTGTAACCCCAAAAAATCTCATCTCATACATAGCTCTCCATTTCGCCCCCACCTACATTGACATTAATCAAATTACCCGTGAATTACTCAACAAATATATGTCAACATCCTTCCCTGTGGGGTGGGAGGCTCAAAATTCCAAAGTGTCCACATCATTCACAGCTGTTGCTGCACAAGCAATGGGGAGCTATGGTCCTTTCCTACACCCATCCTGCACATCCCTAGCTGCCTTTCATAATGTTTTTCTCACTGCTTGCCCCCATTTCACCACTTTCCTATCACCCTTCTTTTCTTTTTTTGAAAATAGTGTGGGTTTAAACAGGAGCAAGCACTGCTAAGCAAAGCTAAGGGAATCTAAGCATCTATTGGCATCGCTTAGTGTCACGCAAAACTATGCAAACCCACTTAAAACTGCTTAAAAACCACTTTAATCACTCTATCTCATTCAGCCATTGTTCTGCCCAGCAACAAAATACCAAGCCCTGCCAAGTTTCAAACCCAAGACCCTGTGCACTAGAGTCAGAGCAACACACCACTACACCAAATCAGCCGTGAGGGTTGCTAATGATTTTGTAAATATATCATGCATTACAGTCATTTAACATTAGGGAAAAAAGCGAGTCTTGAACCTCAGACCATGTGCACAACAGTCAGAGCAATGCACCACTAAGTTGTAGGAATTAGTAATGCTTTTGTGAATATAATATGCATTACAGTGATGTAACATTAGGAGAAAAAAAGTTATCACTGCCAACTCTTGAACCCAGGATGCTGTGCACTACAGTCAGAGCAGCACATCATTACATCAAATAATCTGTAGGAATCAGCTATGCTTTAGTAAATATATCATGCATTACAGCCATGTAACATTAGGAAAAAAAGACAAAGCTGCCAAGTCTTGAACAAAGAACCGGCTGAACAAGGATCACAGCAACACACCACTACACCAAACCAGCTCTGGAGAGTTGTTGATGCATTTATAAAAATATCATTCACTACAGGGGTATAACTTTAGAGTAAAAAGCCATCAATGACACATTTTGAACACAGAACCATTTGAACTACAGTTAGGGCAACATACCAATACGCCAACTGATCTCTGAAATATAGCAACTGTTTTTACAAACATATCCTGATTGTCAGTCACACACTACTCCTATATATAGTGGCCCAAATCACAGTGTACTTGGTCCTCTGATGTAGACACAGAACCAGTATACAGACAAATAAATGCTGCTGGATGTACAGGAGGTCTACAATATGAGATAGAGCTGACAAATGCACAGACTGTTGATGAATATTCACAGTTGTGCTGCCTATTTCTGGCAGGGTTGTCATAAAACCTACTCTTTGTGCTCACATACTAGCAAGGTACAAAAGCATGACAGACAGCTCAGTGTCACACATCATACCCATCAGAACACACATGTCCATGCTAATCCTGTGTTGCACACTGTGTGCATTCACATGTGTCTTACAAATACACCTGCCATAATAATGACTTGCTAGCTCCATCTGTTACAGTTCTAGAATCTGTCACATCTAGACACGCACAGTCCTGGCCCACAGCCTAGTGTGCGGCATGACAACTACATGCATGTCAATATAACATAGGAATAATGGAGCCCTGCAATGTCCAGCAAAACTGGTTGCTCCTACCGCAGTCACCGCCACCCACAGTAGCACATTAAAGGCCTGCAGGATGAGACACATTTCACAGTTATGAATATGTGTACTAAATGTTGCCTACTACTCTCTGGATGGCAGTATTATGTAACAATTGCACCACAGGCACATGCATCATCTGGACTGTTGAGGGTACCCTCAACCAGGCCATGGTGTGACATAATAGCTGACACCGCAGCCTCACTGACACTAACTGCTTGCTCTCCCCCATTGTCTTCACAATCCCTAGTCTGACTCATGGTCAGAATGCAGCAGCTGTGGCCTGCTACTCATGCAACAGCATTACCTACAAAAGTCAAGCTGCTGCCTATGGTAAACAGGTCTGACACTTTATTCATAAAGACAGACTGTGATTCTTTACAACACTTAAAGTGGATTTCTTCTGTCAAAGGAGTACAGTACTATACCAGGTATGCCATACAATTAAACATGTAATGGAATGCAGATGGGGGAATGCAGCCATGGGAAATAGCAATTTAAACAGTAGGTCTTAGCAACACTTCCTGGACTGACATGTTGCTGTTAATCTGCTATCCAGCACCTACCCATCCCTGATGGCTCTGTCTGCAGTGACATAGATCACAGCTCTGGCCCCTGAGTCATCCCAGCAAGGGTCAGCTCACATATGATTACTACTAGTTTGTCTGTTGTACAATACTGACTGTGACACTGCCAGCCCAGCTAATTGGGATATTGTAAATAATCATATGTCATTTGTGAATATTAATACAATACATATGCTTGTCTTACAAATGTAAGAGAACTATATGTATGTTATGTGGATATTAAACAACTGGTGCAGAAGTGTGTGCTGAACTGCATGTTATGTGGTTTACTATTAAAATTTCGAAACAAACTCCGTCGACTGTACTATTGCCGAACACAGAAGTTCGAAAACAGTAATATTGATGACAAAAAAAAATCTAGGAACAGGTTTTAACATGGGTCGAGATAGGGGAGATGTTTGTAGTCCGGAATAACACTGAACACCTATCTCGACCCATGTTAAAACCCGTTCCTAGGTTGTTTGTTTGTCATCGATATTACCGTTTTCGAACTTCCATGTTCCATGTTCGACAATAGTACAGTCGACGGAGTTCGTTTCGAAATTTTAATAGTAAACCATGTTATGTACTGAGCTCATACTTCCCAACTGTCCAGATTTGTGTAGAATGTCCACGTTTGCCTCATATTTTTAGTTATATGCTCCTAAAGTTGTGTTATTTCCATCAGATCACTGGCAAATCATTAAAGCCTGAAGCCATAAAGTAATAGCACACATTTGAATATCAGACGTCATATCGTTCAGAAAATTCACGCAAATGCAAAACCTGTTATTCTATCAACTGTCTAAGTTTGTAAGAGCAATATTTAAAAAGTGTCACTATTTTTGGGCCTATGTCCCCCCTTTATTTGTGCCTTTGAACAGAGGTTGTATGGTTATGAATGAGCTTCAAGAGTGTAACCACACTGTACCATAGTTGAAAAGAACAGAAATGCATATAAAGTATTACCTGTGCAAATGTATGTATTAATACTAGAAGCACGAACCTCAAACATACAGAGATAAGTTGCAAAACTTCAAGAAAATAAGCTGAACTTGTTTTACGGATGTGTTATCTCAGTTTCAGTGCAGTAAGCAGACATACAGGTAGATGTCTACAGCTAGAGGTTTTTGTATTGGCTTGAAACATAAATAATTGCTAGGTTGAAAATGTAAAAGTGTTTAACTGCATTATGACTTCCAGTTCTACACAAACATCAGAAAGATATGTACTTCTGATGCAGTGATGTTAAAATGTATGTTACTTACTGTTAGCCTGGGAACTGAAGGCAGGTGACAAAGACTGATGTAATCTCAGCTAACCCAGCAGTAATGTTGATTATTACTTTCAGACCTGTCTCAGAGAAAGACCTTTGCATTTTGTATGTGTCTATGTATCTGACAACATCCACTCATCTGCATTTGCCTTGCTAATAGTAAGGAACTAGGGAAAAGTAAAATTGTTTACATATAGATGGAAATATAGTAATGACTACTTTAGATGTTTGCTGTATTTATTTCAGACTGTCCTGCAATGTTGTCTTAAAATATTCACTGTGAGACTGAACTCTGTAGTTACTGTATTGACTGAGCTTTGTCTTGTTCCTTTATTAGTTATTATTAAACATCATGAAACCTTGTAATTGTGGCTGGTCTATATAAAACTAAATAAGCTCTTAAAGTACTTGCATATGTATTTGGTGACACTGTGTAGCCCACACCAATAGCCTTGGTCTTGGTCACACTTACCATTTGGATAATAGGCACATTACAGAGTAGAATTCATCACCCTTTAATAAGGGTCTTAGAGCAGCTGACAAAGAACTGGATTGTGGCAGTCAGAATTACTTTTTAGTTTGGGCAGAAAGGGCCATAGCTAGTAAACCTGTGCCAGCCTTTCTCAAGAGTGTGTGTGTGTGTGTGTGTGTGTGTGTGTGTGTGTGTGTGTGTGTGTGTGTGTGTGATATAGAAATAAAATCTCAAAGTGTGTGTGTCAACTATTTGTCAGGAACATGAAGCAGTGGTTGGACAGAGAGGGTGATGGATGTTTTGGCTTGACTGCTCTGCTGAGATGTTGACTGTATAGCTGTGCCAGTGGGGAGTCTTATTGGGGATTTGTAGAGAGAGGGAGAAACCAGGCCTAGACTGACTGCAATCTCTGTGTGCTCTGAAGGGTACTTGTAATTTACTGAATATGTACTTGTCATTCTCTGATTGTGTATGTCCCTCACTGGTGCTAGTGGTGAGGATTGCAGCTCCTTGATTACTGGGCCAGTGCAGGAGTGTTACACTGACAGTACATACTGATGGATACTGCTGGTATGTCACATCATGTACAGTCATTGAGCCCCCTCTCAGTCTACAAATGACATACAAGATTATTTCACAGATTGTCCATGTCTCCCTGACCCTTCCTGACATACTCTGGCTAGGTCAGTGTGTACTCCACACCTGCATCTGATTGCCGGACACCTATTGCTAGCATACCTGGTGAGCCCCTGCAGCAGGACAGCAGGTTATAGGTACTAGTAGTGGGGAAGATGCTGGCTCTGTCTCAGCAGCAGTGCATACATACTGACCATACAATGTAAGGGGATGGATACAGTATCAGATATTCATGTACCATTACCATATCCCCAAAGGTCTGGCATGTCACAGACACATCCCCCAAACTCTGTGGACAACCATCACTTATTGTCCAACTGGTGTCCAGATATATATACACATTTGTCTGGTAGGGGGGTTTACATCTATCAAGCACATGTACACATTCCGCAAAAGTCTAGGCACTGCAGATGTCAGACATCTATGGTCACTCTACAACACATATGCACTACTCTCTGTTATTATGTACCTCAGATGTTCCAGGAATGTCTACATGTACCTGTAGTAGCACTCACCTATTTGTGTGATGTAGGCTGGATGACACTGTACTGTAACATTGCCCATAGGGGACACCCAGCAGTCAATGGCAGCGATGTGTGTGGACACATAGCAACACAGTCTGTCACAGCAGTCAAGTGATTTCTGGTATTCTTGGTACGATACTAGGTTACTAGGCTATGGGCCCCGTGCAGCCATATGCCTAGGCCACATGTTAGCCCATGTGTATGCAAGGCAGCAGCTGATGTCCCTGTCCAAAAGGGACACAGGTGATTTCCTAAGGATTTATGTGCTATTAACCATCCAGTTGACCAGGTTACACCTGAAAAGGTATAGGTAGCTACCCTGCTTGATGTGGACAGGGTGCCCATTCCACCTCAGGGTGATTGTGTGGGATATACATCTGAGCTGCCCACAAGACCAGTTCAGATCACTCACCAGGTAGAGGTTGTGTGTGTGTGTGTGTGTGTGTGTGTGTGTGTGTGTGTGTGTGTGTGTGTGTGTGTGTGTGTGTGTGTGTATGTGTGAACAGAGTGGAGCATGACTTGCACTCATGCAGCAGTCCCAGCAATGTGGAGTCCGTGATTGCCTGGCATGCCAGAGTGAGGTCACACCTGAGGAGTTTGCATGAAACTGGGTAGAGGGTTGGCCTTATAGCCTATAGGTGTATGGTAGATGTTTGATGGCCTGCTATTCCTTGGTTGGGAACCTCTGTGATGTCCCCAGATGCTGCATATGCTGTGTGATGTGAATGATGAACAGAGAATTATGCACATTAATGGTCCTCATTGGCTAGAACATGAAACATAAGGATTACGGCGTCCATGCATGCTGTAATGCCAGTATGTTGCCAATACCTACACACAGACTGTGCTGATAGATGGCAGGGGTATGATGTGGGTGTTAGCAGTGGATAGTGCTGGCAAAAGTGGATATGTAGGGTCTGTACACATTGGTGGCCAATGTATGCGGTCCTGTGATGTGTTCCCCTGTTCATGTCTTTCAGGTGGAATGTAGAGAAGAAAGAACCCACCATTCTCAGAAGATGCCCTCAGACTCCATCACCAAGTACTGTTGGAAAGGAGCCAAAAAAGCCTGCAGCAACGCACTGCTCTGTGGGCAGAACTGACAGCAATAGTCAATAATGTGGGTCAATGAGACAGCAGCTATGAACAGGTCCGACAATGTGCCACAGACCTCATGCATAATGCATGGCAAAGGGCTGCAGCAGTGGCCAGGGACTGTGCTGACACAGGTGGAAGGTGTGTGACTCAAGCAGCACTTTGAGCCACTGAGACATTCCTTGCAAACCTTGGTTTAGCCACCGCTTCCCAGGAAACCATGACTACCTATGTCGTGTTGGTGGATGACACAGATTCCACAGCTGAGGGGCATCCAGGTAAGGCCCCTGTGGGCATCACATTAATACTGTAGCATTCACAGTGTCAGTCTTTGCATACCTGTATACATATATCAGGTCAATCTGCATTTGTGCATGGGGATTTGTAATGCACACATGTGCACACATATTGTGAATGTCAGCAATCTGGGTAGTATCACAGCTTGTAATGCACATGTTCATAAATGCACAGATTATCCTGTACCACTGCCACATGTGTGTGTGTGCTGACAGTAACTCTCCCTCACAACTCCATAGGTCCCTCTAGTGTGCCTGGGGGACATCAACCTGAAGCCAGTGAGTGTGGAACTGTTAAGCTTAGCCAAATTGAAATGTGTGAATGTTCACTTGTGTTGGGGTTCACTACAGTGCATCACATTGTTCTTCACAGGAGTCTATTTGCAGGAGCTGTAACATATTTGCACATACTTTTGTGTAGGTGTAGCCACTGTGTTATACAGGGATACATTAGTAGTGTGTACATGGGTGCACTGTGTGTTAGGCGAAGGTCCATCACATACTCTCACTTCTCATGTATCTCACAAGTGAAAGGTAGTAACAGCATTAACTAGATGTAGCTGCACTGTATGTTGTTGAGGGCCTGTCCACAATGTTTCTGTTGTGGTCTGATTGTGTGTCATGCATGGCACAAGTCAGAAGGTGTGTTCTGTATAATGCCTTTGTGGCACATCACCTCTATGTGTGTGTGTGTGTGTGTGTGTGTGTGTGTGTGTGTGTGTGTGTGTGTGTGTGGATCAGCAAACAATATAGTGCAGGAATTACTTATGTCATTTTCCTCTCACAGGTGAACATGGGGATTGGGGACTCTCCCCCTCACAACCTGATGTCAGTGTCTTATTGGATTCTAATGATGATGGTGGCCACAGCGAGGCACATGTGGGGTTGTTAGGAGCTAAATCTATGCCATTGGTTAACATTCCACTTCCACCCCAATGTCCTTGCACATAGTTAGTATGCCTACAAATACTCAGTCCCCAGCAGCCACAGCTATTGGACAGTTGGAGGGAGGTGGCATCAAACAGGGTAGTGTGGTAACTATGGCATCTGTGACTGTAGACACTAGCCATAGCCAGAGACCTGCTAAGGTCCCACACAAGCAGATTGACATGGGTGCTTGAAGGAGGAATTTAGCCTATCCAGCCCCTGTCACAGATGTCACAGCACGTGTCACCCGATACATTTTTCGGTTCATCATGGAGGCACAGGCATGTTATGAACAGTACACCAGATGGACACTTAGGGTCATGGATGCAGCACTTCCTGGCATGCATGACACCCTCCACTGCATTGGTGATGCCTTACGTCATTTCGCTGATGTCGTGGATAGACGGTGGGGTGAGACATTTTCAGGCCTTAACCATGCAACGTCTGTGCTTGAACATGTGGTGGGAGTAGGGCATTGGACATGTGCATGTAGGTCAGCAACAACATCAGCTGAGAGCCAACGTGGCCATGTAAATTCACACTCCCGTAGTGGCAGTACCAACAGCACTACTTAAGGGAGGGTGCTGTCCACACCACAACTTAGCAAGCCATGGGCACGTGATCCTGGCCAGTGTGGTGAGGGACATGGATCCAGAAGACACTGGTCACCATCAGGAAGTAGTACTGCATTTGGCCTTGGGCAAGGTGGTGCCAGTCACACTCATGGCAGGATCAGTTCCCATGTCCGTGGCCGGAGAGAGTGAACTGTACATCCTGCCATGTATGGTCTACAGCTGTCCATCATACCCTGGTGTAGGGCTATCACATGGCTTGACTGTGTGCATACACACACTCCCACATCACTATCACATGCAGGTCACCACAATTCACACACAACTCCTCTTCATGGCCCAGCTGAACACCACCCCTCTAGACACACACACATGATGTCAACTGTATGGCATGGCCTAGGCCTTTGGTAACCCCACACCCTGGTGCATTTGATGATACCTGTGCCACATCTCTGTTATCCATACCATTGATACACAGACATGCTAATATGTGTGTGATGTACAGGGTGAATATAGTACAGGTAATGCCAGTGTGTAGTGTACTACTGTCATGGCATGTAAGGTGCTGTCTGCTGCTAATTGTCATGGGTACACATCAAAGTATATGTACCTTTGTGTCATGATGCTTTATTACTGTTAGTACTGCTGACTGACTGTTTACTGCTGACTGACTGTCTCACAGACCTTATTCTGTTTCTGTTCAAGGTGACTATGTGTGTACATCCTAGGGAGCTGCTGCCATTACCGAAGCCAAGTATGGCGGAATGGAAACACAGAGACCTTTTCTTCACCAAGGTACGGCTGTATATGTGCATGTTTAACTAGGTGCATATGCTTGCAATAGTGTGTGAGGGACAATGGAGGCAGACAGCATAACCTTGCATGCATAACCCTTGACACAGCCAGCTAGCCTTCATACATGTTACCTGGGTGTCCCATAGGATCACAGGTTCATAGATACAGAGGAGGTTACTAGAGTACTGACCCTGGGTCCCTAATAATTCTAGCCATTACTTTATCCCCAACAGAATTGTCAATCAGCACCTGTTACCCTGGCATTGCTGGACACAGGTTGAATCCCAGGGACAGATGTTGTTGCAGTTGATGAGGGTATGCATGGTAGTGTGTTTGACATGTTTGGGGAGTGTAGTCCTGACACAGTTTCATAGTTTCATAGTTTCATAGCATAGTACTAGGCTATCTGCCCTGATGCATTTGTAAGCCTAGCCATAGTGATGTGGCTATTGCCACCCCATGAAATGGTACAAAAATGTACAGAATAAATCTAGAATACTGTGCCTCTGTCTAGTAGTGACACAATGAAGGTCCCCTTATATAATAGAATTAGTTTACTGTGCCCCTGTCTAGCAGTGACACAGATGTGACCCCTGGGGTAAACTTACGATCTCCCATCCACTCATCAAGATTTCTCTTGAAGAGAGTCAGTGAGGGGCTCTGCCTAATACGAACTGGGATCCTGTTCCAAAGCATGGGAAGCCTCTGGGTTATGAATCTATCCCTCCAGCATGTCCTATTCATACTTGTGCCGAGGTTTAAGTCTTTAGCTCTCGTGGTCCTGATGGATTTGGATTTTTGAGGTGGAGCATGTCCATCAGATCCTGATTGGACATGGCCTTGTACGTCAGGCAGAGATCACCTCTGAGCAGGCGGTATGCTACTGAATAGAGCTGAAGTTTCTTTAGTCTGGCAGAATAAGACATATGTTGGAGACCCTTGATCCTTTTGGTGAGGTACTTTTGTGGTCTCTCCAGCTGTTGCAAATGCCGGGTGAGGTACATACCAAATGGGGCATTGTACTCAATCATGGGTCTGATGAGGGAGGAATATAGGGGTACAATGACATCCTTGGATCTGGATGTGAATCCCTTCATGATGAGGTGTGCAAGGTAGAATGTTTTTCTAACCACTTTGGCAACGTGGGTGTCAAATGAGAGGTCGCTGTCTACTTGGGTCCCTAGGTCTCTGATTACTTTTTCCATACTCAGTGGGTTGCTGTCTATGTGATAATTTGTGGGTACTTTGTTTTTTCCAAAAGGGATGAATATACATTTTTTGGCATTTAGTTTAAGGCCGTGACTACGGCACCAGTTGTCCGTTTCAGTGAGGCCTTTTTGTAGGATGTGTGTGTCTGCTGGTGTATCGACTATGGCACCTAGTTTGCAGTCATCTACGAACTTTGTCAGCCACAGCCCTCCCATGTTTGCTTTAACATCTGAGAAATAAATGCCGAACAAGAGGGGTCCCAGGACAGATCCCTGTGGGACACCACTTGTGACTGGCTTTGAGTCTGGCATTGCTCTGTGAGCCAAACCTGACTTCACAGCATGTGTTTTTACTATCTCATATGTGATGCAGACCTCTCGTGCCAGTAATGCACACAGAGTTATACTCTTGTATATGTGGCAGCTGCTGAAGGACTGAGCACAACATTGTCATCTAGTCATGCCACAGACACCTGTGGACAACCTGATTGATAACCAGTGCGGCAGTACTGATTACAGGCTGTCTGCATGGAACAGGTGTTGAGGGCCATGGCTGACCTTTGTGGGTGTTAAGATAACCTTTACAGTTTCTGCAGATGTCTGCATAGGTGCATAGTGGACTGGCCATGCTGCTAATGTATTGTTGTACTAACTGAGGACTATTCATAGGTGCTGTCCACGATTTGTCTGGATGTGGTCCCTTTACCTATGTGGTGAACCACTTACAAGCATTTTCTGACCACTGCCACTACTTCTGCCTGAATGCAACATTGTTGGCATCCTGAGTACCCAGGTCTGTCATCACAGTCTGTGTGTTTATGGGGTTACTGCTGATGTGGGGAATACTGGGGCCATGTCCTTGTTGTATGGTATGCTGACACTGTTGTCTGCATTCAGCATGGGCCAGGAACTTGGCACCATTCCATACCCACTGTATGGCCCATTGCAGTGTGTTAACAGCAGTTTGTGGCTCAATGACAGACTGCACAATACTTACAGTTGACACAGCCTTAGGCAGCACCTACATATGTGGGTGGTGGCAGTTAGCATCTATGCCTATATACATGTGGGTTATTGGGGGAAGCAGCTAGTCCCAGGGCCTGCATATGTCTACATATTGCACACACATAGGTAACTCAAATTGTGGTTTCCACTTTATCAAATGTGGACTGTGGGATACATCTTGTAGTAGCGTAACAGTTGGCAGGACATACCATACATACGGCAAGTGCAACACACAGGACTTCCTTTGGTGTCCTACTATGACACCTTCTTTGTGTGACATTACTTTAGCTTACACTATTTGTCATAACATTAAGGTGCTTCTGATGTGCAATAACTGCTCTATGCAATTGGTAGACAACTTTATGAAATGTTTGTTGTCCTACACTCTCAGGACTTCTGTATTCTTTCAATTGTTTTCACAGTTCACATCTTGCCAAACATGGACTGCAACCTGCAGGGTGATACAGATGGTGGCCATACGTCTGACCTCTACATATGTCTGCAGAATGTCCTGATGTTTGCCACAAATTTTGTTTCCATTTGTCATAACATTGTGGTTTTCTTGTGAATTGTTGGAAAAGCAAGGCAGACAAACATTACAGATTAATGACGGATAGTGTCATGTCACAACACCTACCCTTTGGAAAGTGCATTCAAATGCACAACCTGTATCTACTTTCCATGTGTGCCACAGCAATATGTTAAGCTTGTGCTCAGTGTTTGGCCTTTGCTCCACTGTTCCATATGGCTTTAACCAGATTTCTGTCTGTGAGGGTTTGAGAGGTATGGTGGTGGCTGCAACACAGTTAGACTGCTGCAATGGGATATACATACATACATGCACACACCCACTCATGACCTACCCTTATTGACAGTAGAACCTCTACATGCTAGTTTTATATACGATACTGCTATATACATAACACAAGCACCACAGAGCTACCATAGTGTTGCAGAGTCTGCCACTACTATTCAGGTGGGTGACAACTGCAGGGTCAGTTAGGATTGCCAATGGGGGGGTTCACAGGCCCTTAACATGGTAGAGCCATCACAAACACACACACACAGCTGAATGGGGATGTGCATTGGAGCACACATGCACACAGAGCTGACACTTCTCTGATTAGAACACCTACCTATCTTGTTATGTACAATACAGACTGACATGACTATTGCACGCACCACAGTGCCTTTGTGTTAGAAAATGTGTAAGTGTGCTTCTAAGGTGGATGACATCTGTAGGGGCCCTGAATATTTTGGCAATGAGGGAGTTAACAGGGTGGAGCAGCCACACAACATGGTATAACCATTGCATACACACAGGTAAGACAGCCACAGGTGATATGCATGCAGAAAGAAACACATACACTCACACAGTCAGATTAGAACACCTACCTAGCTACTTGCATGTACTATAGTGCTATGTACATATTGCATGGGCCATGGAGATTATATGCCAAGGACATAACTCACAAAATCTTATATCAATTAATCTTGGGAATGCCTTCATGAATGGTGGGATAAATCACCTAAAATAGGGACTGTTCTCAAATATTACTCTTACAAACCTAGACAAGTGATAGGGTAACAGATTTTGCATCAGCATGACATTTCAGATGGGTATGATGTCTGAAGCTGACATGTCTGTCAGTACAGCAACTGTCACATATTTGCTAATGATTTGTCAAAATACCCCATTGTTATGAGACATGGACCACATATATGTTGCAAACATCTGGACATTCTGCATACCTCTGTACAGATGACTGGCATGGCCTGTAGAGTTTGACATGGTGCATCTAAGGTGGATGACATCAACAGGCTCTTTAAAGTAAGGCCATGGAGAGGGGGGTCAACTGGCCTTAAAATGGTATAATCAATGCACACAACAGCCACAGGGGATATGCTTCACACACAAGCACATATTCAGTAGTATAGTTGGCTGTATTGAGATTCAAGCACCTACCTACCTAGTTGTATGTACTATAGTACTGCCTATTTATTGCATGTGCCATGGAGCTAATATGCCTAGACAGTGTCCAACAGTGGATCTAAGGTGGATGACATGGACAGGCCCTGTAAAATAATGCAATGGGAGGCTTACTAGGAAGGAACAAGCCTCAAAATGGTATAACCAACACATACATGCACGCGCGCGTGCGCGCGCGTGCACACACACACACACACACACACATACACACACACACACACACACACACACACACACACACACACTCACACACACACACACAAGGCAAGTGAGGTGAGATTACAACCCTTACCTCACTACTATTACACAATGGAGGTCGCCTTCATACTGGCACGTGCCGGTGGTAACAATTGGTGTGCAAATGTCAGCATCGGGACATCACTCTATGCCTTTCAGGGTGTCACTCTCTCTATGACTCTCTCTCTCTGTATGTCTGTCTCTCTCTATCCATCTCTGTCTGTCTCTCCCTCCCCCTGTCTCTGCCTGTCTATAATTGATATATTTGTATATGTTACCTATATATATATATATATATATATATATATATATATATATATATTTGTATGTCTATCATACTCAACAGATGCAGATATATCACATATATGCCACCTCCAGATAGCTGCGGGTAATTCTGTCTGATGGGGGTGGGGAGACACAGTTAAGGTGTACATAGCTGTTAGTATGCAAAGACATATCTGGACAACAGAGGTGTATAGTCAAATGTGGGTTTATACATGGGCTGTAATTCTCTAAGTGTAGGAACATGCTCAGTAAGACCTTCAATAGTAAGAGTTTGACTCCATTCCAGAGGTAGCTCTAGTCCGGTCCAGGATTTTGTGTGCTACAGCTGATTGGCTGATGAATCTGTGTAAACAGTCCAGCACCTCAGTGATATACTGTGTGAGGAATCTCCTGGTCATGTACTATCTTTATTTACTGAGTTATATCCTGGTGTGGATACAAAGTGCATTGGGCTGAGCAGAGTTGTCCATAATACATGTGGTATATTCTACATAGCACTGTGATTTCCTGGTATGTCAATAGCAGATCAATAGAGAGTAATGTGAGGGAGCACTGACAGACATTTGTTTACTGACCCCATACACTGCAGGGAACTATGTTACAGCAGAAATTGTTCTAGTGTGCACATTCTATGTTTGTCTGGCCAGTGGTTCCCCTTCCCCTTATATGTGTCTCTTTGTCTTTCTGTAGTGCAGTCACAGCCTTTATCCACAGTTGCTGCTGTTATGTTTTTGTAGTTATGGTGTGAGTGGGGTAAAAGTCGGGACATCACACACAGGGTTACAGACCTCACACCTCTGACTGTACCTATTTAGCAGGTTGTCCATCATTGTGCCCCATACATCTGTTGTGGTCCTCAGATGGTTTGTGCTGCACTGTTATTCTAAGGCTACAGATTGGCATAGCTCTCAGACACTTACAGATGGACATCTGGACAGGCCTCTATGTAACAGTCAGACACAGACCCAGACATGGGGGAATGCTCTTAATACTGCTCTTCCAAATATACACAGTTGGTTGAATGGTTTTGTATTAGCTTGCATTTACTTATGGGTATGACATCTGCATCTCAGCTGTCTGTCATTGATGTTTTCACATCAACCTTTATTTGTTTGCCAATAGTCTGGCAGGCAAATGCAATGTTATGACAAGCAGAACAGATATATGAGGCATATGCATGGACATTTTGAGAGACCTTGTAATTCCAGTGGTATGGATGGTGCCCACTGACTTGTTGTCAGTGCTGACACAGTGACATGGCAGCCTTTATATCCTGGCACTCGACTGACTTGTCACAACCTGCTGTTGTAGTAAGCACTGTGTAGGTTATTCAGACCTACACAGTGCTTACTACAACAGCACTGTGTAGGTTATTCAGACCTGTGTACTGTTCATATGTGTGGCCCACTGTCCCTCCATTGTCCAACATTCCTGCAGTAACAAATATTGGGTTCTGGCCAGTGTGTACAACTTCTACCGGTGGTGCAGCTGACATGCAAAATAACTGCCATGGCCAGTCTCAAACCATGAACCCTTACAACTAAAGTACCGTACTTAGATCACTAAGCCACACCAGCCACCAGTGAGTACACTCTACTTGCTGACACTATTAACCACAAACATACATAGCACATTGACCTCTGCATTTTGTATAAATGGAACAAGTTATCAAATTGTTAGGGACAGCCCTGGGAATGTGTGGCCTGCTGCTATCACCTTACAGGCATTAATGTTACTGTAGTTCTATGTGAACACAGGTGTGTTAAGGGGAGGGGGGCATACCTCTCAGCTGTACACATCTTCACAGACTGTGCAGATGTTTAGCTCATATTTTGGGTCCATTTTTCATAAAATTGTGGTTGTGTGGCAAATAATGGTAAATTCATTAAAGACTGAAGTTAGAAAATAATGACAGACATTTGCGTTTCAGAATTTTTGACCTTCAGAGAATTCATGCTACTGCAATAGCTGTTATTCTATCAACTTTCTATGTTTGAAAGAGCAATGTTTATGACTTGTCCCTGTTTTGGGCCTTTGCCCCACATTTCTTTATGGGTTTGTGCAGATTTCTTGCTGTAAGAGGTTTAGAGCTATGTATGGGACTCCAACATTGACGTCCATGCATCTGTCCTTTGACCCCACTGTTTGTAAATCCCTCACATAGTGCAGTGGATTTTGCTGCCTTAGGGCCTACTGCATATTGTGGGTCAGCCAGTATTTGGATGAGAGTTCCTGTTGTCCCACATAGCTGTCCATTGTCTGCTGCTATCCTGTTATCCCACTCCATTCCCAGGCATACATGCAGCAATGCCATACATATGCTACCCCATTGATTTATTGTTAATACAAGTGACTTACCTTGTACCAGCCGCAGTTGAAAGAACAGTGCTTCAGAGCTGACTCTATCAGATGCAGGCGGTACACGGCCTATACATGGTAAGGTATAGGTGGTGTGATGTGGTTGGCATCCATTTTACAGTGTGTATATGAGTTGGAGTGAGGTGTCAGTCCCTGGGCCCTCTAGTGTGTCAGTCTATGTGCTATGTGCTGGCTCTTTGCCATAGCCAGGACATACTGGGCACGCCTACATCTGCCTACAGGGACAGGCTGAGAGAGTTCCTCTTTTGAGTCCCCCTCTGCCTGTGGGGACCTTGGCAATGGTGGGGGCTGTGTCTCCCTTCCTTGTGATGTTCCTGCCACAGCTGTTTCTGCAGGATCATATTGTGCTGCAACATGTGTGCACATGTGGCTGGAGAGTACTGCAGGGCTCCACCAGATATGTCAAGGCAGTGGAACTATGACTTGAGCAGCCCAATCACATGCTCTACAATGTTCCTAGTTTGTGCATGTGCCTCATTATGGCATTCTTCAGTGGGTGTGAGTGTGCATTTCTTATGGTTGTCATCATCCATGGTTCCAGTGCATAACCATCATCCCCCACTAGATGGCCATATGAGATGTCCTCCCCAACAAATGCCTGTTACAGTTGTGAAGCATGCCAGATGTGGGAGTTGGGATAACTACCATAGCTGCCAGCACACACATTGATGATAATGCCCTGGGCATTGCACACAACCTGGCAGTTGATGGAGTGATAGCCCTGATGGATGATGTAGAGCCTACCCTCCTCACTGGATGGTGCTTTGATGTGCACATGAGTGCAGTCTATGGCACTCAGTACCTTTGGGTAGTGTGCAATATGGTGGAAGAGATGCATATTGGTGGTGCTGTCCTCAGTGGTGTTAGGGAAATAAAAGTGCTCACTGGCATGTGTTAGCATGACATCCAAGAACTGGTGGAGTACCTTGGGTGCGAATGCCTGTCAGATCCCCATGATGTCCCTAGTAGGTCTTTGGAAAGTAACGGTGGATAATATTCATAAGGATACACATAGATTTGTTTCCATTGGGTTGGGTTTCCTTCTGTTGGCTCTGGGTCTGAGGTGAGGGTGGCAGAGCACAGTGAGTTGCTGTACTATGTCCCTGTTCATCCTGTAGCACTCATCTCTACCTCATGCAGCCCCTGAAAGTTTACTCTGGGTCTGAACACTCTTCTCCTCCTCAGTCTGGGTCAGTTGTCAGCATCATCCTCATCACTGTCCTCAGCCTGTAGCATGTAGAGATGTAACAAAGCAGCAGAAGCCCCTATCATTTTGTCCATTAAAATTCCCAAGTGTGTACTCCATTGGTGCAGAGTATGTGGGAAAAATCAAATTGAAGGGTGTCTGCATACTTTATACTGGTGTGCTGCAGATGCAGCCTGTGTGATTGGCTGACTATGATACATTCCACCTGCCAGTTACATAGGAGCTTGAATGGGACACTGTGAGTGAAAGAGGGATTATTAGTCATTTATAGTTGATTGCCTTTTCTCAGCTATTTCTTTTCATTTTTTTTTTTTCAATTTCCTCCACTTCTAGGCCTCGCTGCACACTGCATGAACCCGTGGAGCTAGAGTAAACATTGCTGAGGAGAAAGGGCCCTCCCCTGTACATGAGCATGCTCAGCATTTCTTTAACCAGCTAAGCACAGCTTATCAGCCTTAGACACACACCCCTGCTTAGCTGTGCTTAACCGAGTGCAAACAGGAGCCGCTGAGCTCCAATTTGCTTACACAAATCATGACACACCCCCTTTTCATGTCAGCTACATCTTCTGCCTACACTACCATGTTGTGGCTCTTACATGTTTAGATACCTGCGGACACAGTGGCCCATTTTGCTATTCAGTAAACTTAGCTCATTTACATACACTTAATGGCATATACTAGTAGTTAATGCACTACATCAGAGCCTATGTCCTTAGCAACCACTATAACCTGCCATTGTATGACTCTGCCTATTAGTCAGTATAATGGGGAACTTCAATATAGCTTTATATCTCATATTTTACTATTTTAATTTTTAATTTACGATCTATTATGTTTGCGAGTCGCTGTGCACTGCTTAAACGTGTCATACTGTTAAAAAAATGTGTTTGATTTTTCATTAATTGCATCAGTCTTAAATGCCAATTGCCATAGTTTTGACTATTGGTATGCCTACTGTACCTAATACATGCTTTTATTTTAGTTGTCATGGCTCCTTTTTTATTTTTACATTCCAATACATGGTTAGTAACAGCATACATTTCTCCTTCAGACATGGCTCCTACATGGATGCCTGTCTGCTTCCTGGATCGCAAATTCACCTCATTTGCATGGTTTTCACCAGCAAATGAGGTGATTTGCATTATGCGGTCACCTACATGTCCAGACAGTGCTGGGAGGCTCGTGCATGCCCCCAACCTTTTTTCCTGGATCGCTCAGCCTCCTGACTTCATGTTCGGGCCACGGCATTATTCCTACATGGAGAATTGCTCCATGTAGGGCTTATTGAATTACCCCCCCCCCCGAGTCTTGCAAACAACTGCACTTTGCTAAATAAGTCTTTGTAGCAAGAGAACACTTTCCTTTATCAGTGTAAGAAATACTTTGAAATAACTGTACTTTGCGAAACCACCCTTCATCAGTGTAAGAAATGCTTTGAAATAACTGTACTTTGCAAATGAATTGTAAGTGGCACAAGAAGCTCAGAGTAAGAAACACTTCAAAATGAATGCACTTTGCAATGAACTGTATACAGTATGAGAAACTTTTCAAAATGGCTGTACTTTGTGAAATAACTCTGTGCAGTGTAAGAAGCACTTTGAAATGGCGGCACTCTGTGAACAAACATACCCAGCACAAGAAACTTTTCAAAATGGCTGTACTTTGCACTTTGCAAAATAACTATACTTTGCACACAACAAACTCTTTGAAATGACTGCACTATAAATAAAGCACACACACTGCAAACATTTTGCACACTTTGAGATACTTCGAACAACTCTAGTTATGCTTTGAATGGCTTCAGTCAATGCGAAATAGTAACTCATGCCAAAACACGGTCATTTACTAAAAACATGCAGTTGTCTTGCTTTTCTAGACTTATTTTGCCCTTTTATTGTACTGATTATACCCATTTAGCCTCCTATCATGCTCATTATACTTTTCTTGTGCTTGTTTTACTTCAAACATCCTCATTATGCAAACCAGAGATAATTCTGAACCCCGTATAAGTATTTCTGATAATTATATCAAATATCATGGTTTTGAACACTTAATTTAATTAATAATGTGCTTTGTGGCTTTTATTTGATTGATAATACATTTTGTGCTACTCGTTTGATTAATAATATGTTTTGTGCTCTACAAATGCTCTGCATCATTTTCTTTGCAAAATGAATCATCTGTGCAAGTTTTGGTTACCTGACGTTTGTTTCTAGCCTTTTTTAATCATTTGAGCACTTTGTCACCCAATCAGCTCAATATACCTTCACTGTCAACTCTGCACCTCATGGCTTGAAGAAGTTGTACTCTCAATCCTGATTCTGACACCATGTCACTCATCCAATCAGGATAAAACAGACAAACAGTTGTGGGTTCGGTTCAAGCAGCTTTATTATATACAAACACATTATAGTTGAGGCTTAATAACATAAACTTAACTAAACTTATAAACAGACTGGTTACTACACTCATGCATGTTAATACTCTGCTTGTTCTTTCAAAATGGCACTGCTGCCTGCATGTGCTCGCTATTTATATACACATGCCTACACTTGGAAATGCTTCTTAAAGTTACAATACATGCTCTTTTCTACAGTGTATGGCTTTTGGGACAGAGGGGTGAAGTTTGTGCCAAATCTGTCAGCTAGCAGGTTGGCAGTTTCTTCAGGTTCAGTGTGACAGGTACCATATGCTATAAGTTTGGCACATGGCTGGGTAATCTATTTTAGATTTTGGACGTAGATAAAGAATGCCTTATGATTATCCTTAATTAGGGATGCTAATTTAGCTTCATAACTAGCTTTAAAGGAGTTTACAAGATATATGATTTGCTGTCCAAGCTGTGGAGGGTAGTCTTCTGCTGAGTAAGTTCCTTCTTTTTCTTAAACATCAGTTTCTTCATTTTGTTAAATAACCTATTTATACTTGAGGTCCAGCAGGTTGGCCTGTTTTTTTCATGAGGACCTCATTTTGATCCAGTAAGTACAGTCAAGTCTATACAGTTTAGGTGGTTATACAGGGCATTTGTGTACTCCCCTGCATAAAAGTCATTGTTGGTTACATTAGCAGGGTGTCTGAAACATTTTTCTTTGTGGAGCTTTTCTCCCTGGGCCTCTGCTGAAAAAGGGCATTTTCGGCTCAGTCAGACACCCCCGGTTAACAAATGTAGAATAAAATAAAATAAATAAAATAATAAATTTTATACCATTGTCTATTAAGCTGCAGTCTGCTTTGGAGAAATATTTCAGTTTTTTGCTCCTATGGGGGTGTCAGGTCTGATCGTTACTTCAAATTAGATACATTTAAAGTCTGACCTTACCAAAGAGGACAACAGACAGGAGGTAGTGCACTGACCCCCCCCCCCCATGTTGAGTACAAAGTCTAGAACATCTGAGTCCCTTGTGAGAGTGCAGACTAGCTGTTCTAGGGCATTTGTATTGACAAAGTCCTGGAACCTCAGGGTGAGCATGTTTATGATTGTGTATGTTACCCATTCGATGGAAGGATAGTTGAAATCTCCCATGACCAAAGTGTCTGGTTGTATAGTTAGTGAATCTATTAAGTCCAGGTAAGAGGTGTGCTTCTCTTGGATTATGCTAGGGGATCTGTAGCTAGCAATTATGTGGTAGGGTGCTTTACCTTAAGTTGGACATGGAGTAGCTCAAGAGAGTCATACTATTTAACCAGTCTCAAGGTGAATTTTGGCTTTAATGAAGATGGATACACCTCCATCTTTGGTTCTTTCATGCTCATTTTGAAGTCTGAATGTACAGAAGGTATTGTAGCTTTGCACAGCTGGGGTGATCTCTGCGGACTTGAATCATGTCTCCATGACTGCACAGATGTCAGCATCTTCCAAGGTAAGGAGTACTTCGAGGGAGTGCAGGTCCCTGTTTACACTCTTAGCATTAAGCAACATAACCCTGAATTTGTATAGAGTGCATTTTTTTATGTCGGAAATTTTGTTATTTTGACATTGCATAAAACAGGCACTATGCAGGAGGCAAGCACCTTTGCAAGTATCTGAATGCCTAGAGGAGATAGGTGAAGACCATCTCTAGCAAAGCAGCATGGTCTGTCAACCATGTCTTTCCAGGCTGACAAATACTGGCTCTACCTGGACTGAAACTAGAAGCTAAGGCAATTGTTGAAGTCAATCATTTTTTGTCAATATTGTGGCACCATCCAGGGTGAAGGTAGAATGCTGCTTAGGGCTAGGGACATACCTACCTGGGACACATAATCTGAGACTTCAGTCATGTTTATCTTCATGTAGTCCATGGAGGTATATCTCAAGTCATTCACCCCAACATGTACTATGACAGAGTTATAATAGTAATTGTTGTTGAGTTACTTGAGTGTGTGCATGATTTGATAGATCCTGGCACTTGAGAGAGAGCAAACTGTGATCTTCTCCTTATCCAGCCTGGTGAAAGAGACATCCATGTGTCTCACTATGGACTTGCCTATGACCAGGACATTTGGTTTTGAGGTCTTTTGCCTTATGGACTTATTTGCTGAGACACTGGTGTCTGTGTTGTTATGTGTAGTGGATTCTATTTGGTTTGCAGTGTGTGCAAGTGGTTTGCTCTTGGGAGTCTTCTGATCTTTTGGTAGGCTTCTGTTGAGTACCTCCACGTATGTGGGTTTATGTGTTGTGACCTTGTTTTGTGTGAGAGGTGATATGTGTGTGCTGACAATCTGGTTGATTTTCAGTTTGTTGTTACATGAGACAACTTGATTCCAAATTCATAGTATAATTACATCTCTCACATATTGTATTTGTTTCTTTTAGGAGTAAGCATTTATCAGTGTACATTAAGTAATTACTACATTGCCTCAGGATGCCCATCTCATTTAGATTGGTTGGAGAAATGGTTGGAAACTGACCATTCATTGTGGCTGGTTTTTATAGTAACTACTATTGGGGAATGGGCTACTTTGACCAAATTTTGCTCTAGGATTAACACAGGGGCTTATTCTACTGAATGCTAAGAGTGAAAACTATGGCAATGCTTCTCAGTGCGCAACTGAGTTTTCCACAATGCATCAGAGAAGCATGGGAGGGTTCACTAACAGATGTCTAGGATAAAACTGTCTTTCAAGGTGTTTGTGTCTATAAAGAGTACTGCTGAACCCACTACATGCAAATGCTGGCTTAAATATAGGCACAATTAAACACTTTTAAGCTAAGCTACCAATGGGAAAGCACACAATGAACTTTGCTCTAGTGTTCTCCAACTCATATGAGGTTCAGACTGCACACTTGTGCCACAAGGGTTCAAGCAGGGCCCTCCTAATGTAAGATGGCTGGAATAGCACTCACAAGTAACAATACAGCCTAGATTCAACAGATATGAATATAGTCTATGCTATGTACTAGCTACTTAAAGCAACAGAACAGCTTTTTTTCAATTGCAGACAAAGTACAGTAAAAATCAACAAAATGAGGCAGCAAAATGATAAACACAGTCAGCAAAGTGCAAAGAAAATCCAAAAAGTACTTTTTTATTTTATCAGTGGATGATCTGGATTTCAGCAGAATCTCTCCAGACCTCTGGCAAAAGTCACCAAAGTTTGAGCAGCTTCAGTTAGGTGACCTGCAGTGGTACTGCCCTCTGCACAAACTGGCAGCTCTTTTAGCAGGTGTGAACAGTGGTAGACTATGGGAATTGTTTCCTATAGAGGATTTTAAACTGGAAAGGATTTCTACAAGGCCCTTAGGACCGTGTTTGCATGTCACACAAATGCGAGGCTTTTATACCAGCAGGATGAAAGACGTTTACACAGTTAATCCCTCAGGCCATTCAGATAAACACAAAATAAGCTTTCCACCAGCAGTTACCAACGTGAATGGGTTGAATTCAGCTCTGCTCCTACCAGAGTGTAAAAGGACCATCTTAATGTAAAACAAACTGATTTTGATCTCAAGTGCAGTAACAAATGCTTTACAACAAAAGTGAGAATTCTGCCGTATAAGGAATCCTTGGAAATAAGTTCATGAACCCTGAGAAATGTTCAACAAAATACAGAAAAAGGTGTACAATGTAAGAGAACTACAAGAACACAGAGAAACTTAGAAATATTTTGGCCAACTCGGGAGAACTTTGGCAAACTCAGAACAGCTTTTTCAGTACCATAGAGGATAGGGACTGTTAGAATACTGTTCAAACAACGTAAGAGCAGTACAGTAACAAACATATTATGTTTCTGTAACAAGTATAGGCTGAAAAACAGTGAAAAATTCAACAAAATCAATAAATGGATCACAGAAGTGTTAACTAGCACTGAGACAATTAGAGCAAGTGCAAAAAAATGTTTATATCAGCTTTGTAGGTCCAGAATGTTTTAGAACCAATCCAAGTCTTGTAGTCACAGGTGTCCAAGCCTGGTACATGAAAGATCTGAATCAATGATCCTACAATAACACTGGAATGTCTTAGCATGCACTTTGCCAGTGCAAGTGAAGAAGGACAGTTTAACAGAACTGTTTGTATATCACCTTTAAAGTTTCTGCAGAGTGTTTTACTTAATGTGCTAAAAATGGAAGAAAACAGGTTCCAATGAGATTTGAACTCCAATTACTGGATTCAGAGTCCAGAGTTCTAACTATTACACCATAGAACCATTTGATATATATCACACAATAGCACAAATAGTACTGCACATCACACAACTACTCCTAAATGGGCTCTGTCGTTATCCCTGGATGTGTATGCCAGCATCAGCCACCCACTCCCACCCTCAGTTACTGAGACCTCTAGTATCTAAATCACTAACTTGTCTGCCTTCTTCTATATCACAATCAGCACTTCATCATTTTACGGCATGGAACCAGCTACTTAGCAAGAACTCTTCATGATTTAATACTTTAGTGCAGCCACTGCCACTTAGCAATACTCAAATTTCCTTTGATATTTCTGCATTTATTGTGTTAATGGGTTATGTCTAAAAATAATCTCAAAAGGCTAGCATATCTGCCTAATAATCTAATAAATGAGATAAATTAATACATATTGTGCCCTTTTACTTTTCTGTAAAAAAAAATTCCATGACCGATTTCTTGCATTTTTGTATTATAATATAATGTGCAGCCTTCTTCATGCTCAATCACAACTATCTGTAGTCTGCTAACGTGACATATCATACACTGAACTTAACCTTTTACTTCCATGCTATCCATGATCTCTGAGCTCTCTCGATCAGTATATGCATACTATTTCTGGAATAATAATCTGAATATCTTCCAAAAAAATTTAAAATGCTTGATTTGCATAAGAGAAGCAGCTTGCAACCTCAAAGCCCATTGGATTCATTGTCCTGCTACTCTGTAATGAGAGAGAGAGAGAGATAAACACAGAGCAACAGGGAAAATAAAAGAAAGGAAATTATCCCTTAAGATGATGTTTTCTTCAGGTTACCAGTAGGGCATTGTAAATCATATCTCTATGTTGTGTGAGTGTTTGCAATCTTAATATTTGTGGAGACTGCTGACAGTGCTGTCTTTAACACCACAGATTTTTACCCAGGG
Organism: Protopterus annectens; assembly: GCF_019279795.1. Taxonomy (NCBI): domain Eukaryota; kingdom Metazoa; phylum Chordata; order Ceratodontiformes; family Protopteridae; genus Protopterus; species Protopterus annectens. The sequence continues at coordinate 620,958,378 of NC_056729.1, read as the reverse complement.
ATTCAATAAACTATGCGCAAGCTTAACGCAAAGCTTACATGGCATTTATGTGTTAGCGTGATGAGCAGCAGTGCTAATTGCATATGCATATGCATGACACACATCGCGCTTACATGAATACAAGTGTGGCTTTGTTGCCAGCCAGGAAACCATGTAAAGCAACATGAATACCTGCAAATGTGCAGACATATTTACCTATGGCCAAACTAGTTCAGCAGGATTGCGTGGACAGTCACAATGACTGTCAGGGTTAATATAAGACAATGCATAAAGTTCTAACACATTATAGGAAAGTGTAGTTAGTGCAGAGTACTGTGCAAACCTGTTTTAGGCATAATTAATAAAAGCTTTGATGGTGATCAGCAGGGTACATAGACTGCATTATTTATTCTGGGGTAGTGTATGTATAGAAAAGGGCCACACACATGAATTGTAGGAATTAAGTCAGGGGAAGAGGACAAGTGAAACAAGGTAATGTACAGCAGATAAGGGCATGTCAATGTATGTACATCACAAAGACAAGACAGCTGTATCATTAAGAGTAATCACATATCTACATGACATAGTACACACTGCTATTTACACCTCCTGTGTGGGCATAGTCCTATCATCACACAATTGTATATTATGTGACTATCACATGAGGTCACATATCAGTAGAGATGATTGGTTGTGATAGAAGTATCCTGACATGATCATCACAGAGGACATTGATCAAGGATGGTATATACACTAGGGGATGTGTGCATATTGTGAAGATGTGCAAAATGGGTTCCTTGAATATAAATGTAATGTCAGCATAAGTCTCAAACAAGTGGGACACATACCAATAGTCTCATGGAGAAGAGTAGACAGAAGCACACACAATTATGGACAATATCAGAATAATAACATCAGTCACCTGTGTCATTGACATAAAATATGTGATTGTGGTTAGTATACATGTTTTGCATGAACACGTGTATAACTGTCAGGATTTGTCAGTAATCTAAAGGGGAATCAAGCACACCTTCCTTAATAACTAACATCTTTTTGAGGTGTTACAATGGACATTTTCACACCTGTAGTTTAAATTATGATCAGTCCTGGCTAGTTGACAGGTTTTCATGACATATATATGCCACAATTCACTCTTGCACAACTGTAACCCATGCCATCAATGTTGTCAATAAGGTATGTACTTACTGGGTACATCACAGGAACAGGTATCACACATACATCTTTTATAACACCTTGAAGGGAGTTCTGCACTGCCAACTCCTAATGGTTATGCAGAAAAAAGAATACTTAGGTGTGCCCAAAAAGATGTGTGGTAGTTCCCCGTGGCAAAAGTGATACACTTGAATAAATCATCCCAGGAAGATATATTCTGAGGTACATGAAAAAGGGAGTGCAAACAATGGGACTATAATGCCCTTTGATGTGGATGTCCTGCACATACACAGGAGTTCTGCTACATGCAAGGCATTAGTCACCACTGTGGGCACATGCTGGTGGAATTTCTTCATACTATCTACCTGGGTACACAGATCACATACCACTTGGTCTGCTCATAGGGGTGTGCTGTTCATATTGCAATTAGCTTGTGTTTTTGCTTTCATAAAGGAAATGCCCCCCCCCCATGAGTTAGTGTTCATCTACTATGTCTCCATGGCTCTGTCAACAATTCCTTGTGTGTGTTAATACTGTCTGCATTATACCAATGCAAATCTTGGAATCAATGATTGCCCACAATTTGCAGTTGTTTACAAATCTAGTTGGGCATAGGTTGTTAAAGTTTGTCTTGGCTTCTGAGACTTCAATAATGAACAGGAAAGGGCCAAGTGCAGAACCATGAAGTATGGACCTGTTCAATGGAATCTAGATAGAGTTGACTTCACACGCTTTGATATAATGTGCTTTGTATGTGATCCGTTTGTCTACCCACTTGGTAATGTAGGTGTTTATGCATACTTGAGACAGTTTCACTGTAATACCGGAGTGTGGATTTGTGTCAAATGCCTTGGCCAGGTCAAGTTATGCAGGATGATAGTGTTTTCCTCGTGCATGACCCTGGTGACCTTCTTCAAGATGTCAAACAGATTTTATATACACGATGTAGCCTTCCAAAATCAAACATGGGTTTGGTACACAGTTTGGCGATTAGCTGCATCTTTTTTGATAAGGTCCACGAAGACTTGTTGCTTTGTCTCACAATTGAGGAGAGTCAGGATTATGTGTCTATAAGTCCATGCATTATGTGATGATTCCCCTGTTCATATGGATGACTGCTGCTGTACATCCTTCTACAAGAACATAGGCTGTCTGGAGGCTGTGTTTAATTAGGGATCCAAGTGTGTTTACTAGGTCAGGTTTTAAGTCATGCAGTTGGCAACCTAGCATGTTGTCAGGGGCCCATTGATTCTGTGTTATTAGCCATAGAGAGTGCACAGATGAGCTTCTCTCCTGAGAAGATAAACTGAGTAATGTTTGAATATACTATGGCTGATGGCTAGTGATGACTGGGGGGGTGAAGTCTATTTTCTCCAGTTATGTATGGCTGGCGGCATCCACAAACAGCTCAGTGTTTAGTTGTGTAATCTTCTTAACACTTTTCACTTATTTAAATAAATGATTTGTGACAGCACCTCTAAATACACCCTTAGTTATGCATCAAATGCCACACAGTGGTACTCTTCAGACAGTCATAAAAGTCTAGCAATGTCACATAATTACATCAATTGCACATCTGCCTATATGTTTTTAATTGAAAAGCTGTATTTGAGTGACCTGATAACATTTAAGAACACATTAAAATTAGTTGGTTGTGGCTAATGCAGAACAGTTACTGACAAAATGCTGATAGTTACACAATAGTTCTGGTGACCACCTCAATGCTTGGGAATATGAATACAATTGCAGATACAATGAATTCCACAAGGTTGCAATTGAATCAAAACATGTGATATTTTGTGCATATCACAACATGTGGATGAAACAATGCTTATATGCCGATGTAATCAGCATGAATTTATATTGATGTATGTCATAGAGCATTTAATGTTTGTAGGTATGCACATATGCCATACTGCAAATATCACTGTGATGGTTAAATGGGAATTGGGTAGAATGTTGATCTGCCCCACTACAAAAATGTGCTTTACTAAGCCAGCAATATACATATTATCATCTATTATCATCTCAAGTCAGTTGTTCTCAAGAGGCATATTACTACAGCTATTGTGGAAAGAAGATATAATCAAAGGTCAGCAGTGGCCATCAATAAATTACTGAATATCACAGATTGTAATACCTTCTTATAGGCCTACCATACATCCACATTTCAACATAAGACATGTCGATAACAGCAACATTGACATGTGAAATGTTCATACGGTCATAGGACATTAGTAAGCTAACTGATAACATCACATAAAATCCTAGCCATTATTTTACCATTTAAAACAAACTCCATATATCTATATGATGGAAGATAGTAATGTTGTATGTGTATGTGTGTATTGTTTTGATTGCAATACATACTGCCACTGTCCATATGTTACATGTGCCCCACACCATGACAGAATTAGTTTTCACACATGCAATGGTCTGGAGATGGCTTGCAGTGGCTTATGGAATTACTCTGTTTCATGATGTGTGTATGCATATTTGACATGAGGACAGCTCCCACTTCTCTGCAAGAAGGATATCATGTTGCCAGAGGAAAAAGGAGGATGGTGGCTGCACGAGGATGCATTAAATGTTCTCCTAAGTGGTGGTGAATGATTTACAAGATCATACAATGACTGCAGTCTGCCACCAATCACTAACACAGCAATACACTGGGTCTCATCTGAACATTACACTTGTGTAGGTATAGAATATGAATGCCATACAAAGTAAAACTAGCACCGCCACATATGTCTGACTTAACACTGGCACATTGCACTTTATGGAGAATGATGGCATCATTATATGATGAGTAGAACATGTTGGAATGAATATCTGGCATGGATGTGGAGTCACATCTTATTGTAAAATTGTTTCAAAAGTAATATTTAAAACTGTACACACTCAAGTTGCCAGTTTTCAGATTAGAACTCCTAAATATCTAAGTTTGAGAACATAGCACTTAATGTTGCTGTCACAGCACACGTTTGAATACTGAGTGCATGTTATACAGGATGACATAATGCCACCATACTGATTGTTGAATACACACACAAACAAGTTAATTGCAGTGAGAACTGGAAAAATACCTATCTATCTTCAGAGCACAGTACTTAATGCAAGCACCGCAGCATAAGTCTGGCTTTTAGAGTATCAGGCAACACTTTATAGCTGATGACGTTAGCAGTGTATTTTTATGAGAGTAAGGAGATGATACTAGGAGTGTCTGTCATGCCATTCTAGAATGGTCTCTTGAATGTGAAATGACTGAACACACACACACACACACACACACACACACACACACACACACACACACACACACACACCAGTTGACCACAGTGAGAGTAGAACCCCAACATATCTCCAGATCACAGTACTTAACACAAACACCACAGCACATATGTCTCTTAGAGTGTCAGACAACACTTTATAACTGATGATTTACATCAGAAGTGTATGTTTGGAAGAAGAAGAAGATGGTAATAGGAATGTCTGACATGCTGTTCTAGTATGGTCTCTTGAATGTGAAATGACTGAACACAATCACACACACACAACACTTGACTGCAGTGAGAGTAGAACTGCAACTTATCTCCAGAGCACAGTACTTGACACTAGCACCACAGCACATCTGGTTCTTAGAGTGTAAGACAGCACTTTATAGTTGATGACATCAGCAATGTATGTCCTCAGCTGATGACATCAGCAGTGTATGTTTGTGAGAATAAGATTGTAGTAGGAGTGTCTTGCATGCTGTTCTAAAATGGTGTCTTGAATGTAGCTAAATGCAAACACACACACACACACACACACACACACACACACACACACACACACACACACACACACAAGTTGACTGCAGTGAGAGTAGAACCCCTACATAGCTATCTTCAGAGTATAGTAGTTAAACAAGCACCAAAGTGCACTTCTGGCTTTTGGAGTGTCAGACTGCACTTTATAGCTGATGACATCAGCAGTGTATGTTTGTGAGAAATGTTGTCAGTCCTTTATGAAAAGGATGTGTAGGCAAGTACCATTGTCAACATATTTTTTCTGCATGGAACTGGATTCCTGAGAGTAGGATACAGACTCATGTTGTTCAGACTACACACACACACACACACACACACACACACACACACACACACACACACACACACACACACACACACACATACTTAGTTGGCTGCAGTGAAATTAGAATCCCTGTTTAACTAGATACATTAGCTAGAGAACTCAGTATTTAATGCAAACAGCACAGCACAAGTCTGACTTTTACTCTGCTGCTGGAAAATTTCTAGTGGATAACATCCTCATTGAATGTTTGTGAGAAGATGTTGTGAGGTATGCCTGAAATGGCTGGAGAGCCATGTACAACTGTAGAAATATTAGTTCTACATGGGACCAGATTGATGATACTGGGATATAGACTGATATCCCTCTGACTATGCACACACACTTACACATAAATAGAGACACACATGTAATGTGGCTGCTGTGCTAATTTAACACACATGTATTATTTTGTTCCTACCTGCAAAACACAGTATTTAATGATTGCAACACCCTTAAAGTATGTTTTTGCGTTGCTTTCCAAACACTTATCATCAGCATCCCTGTTCACTGCAATCTCCTGGGTGGCTATAAAATAAAAAGGGTAGAAAAAGAGAAAAGCATTATGCAGAACAGTTTTGGCTATTTCCAGATTTCTATATAATTTAATGAATCTTTATCTATATCCTTACACAACTGTGGGATGTCTGCAGTCCTAAACTCATCCAGCCACTTGTTGAGTTGTTTCTGCTTGTGCCTTTTCCAGTCATTATAGTGGTGTTTGCATTGCTTTGCAGTGTGTGGAAAGTCAGTTGCACTGGAGACAGCCTTGGCCAGACTATTCCAAGCTTCTGATTTGTACTGAGACCTGGTATAGTCCTTTAACAGCTTACAGCTGTGGCACTTTACAAGGAGTCTAGTGAATATTCTGGACTGCTCTACACCCCATCTTTGAGCCCTAAATTGGGCACCTTCCCTTCTAGCTCTTGCCATGCCCATATAGGTCAAATAGCAACAGTTAGAGTGTTTTCCCACCAATTAATTTTATTGCATTTTAAAGCTGTTGTTTAAACACAAACTACCATGTCAACTGACTTTACATGATGTTAAGTGGAGAACAACAATGCCAAACAGAGAGAAAGACAGTTTATGAAATAGGAAGGATAATGTGACAGTTGGCAGTAATTTATGGGTTGGATGCTGCTGTACCTGTTTTTGAAGATGGGTATTGGGTGTATAAATGTTATTACCTAACACATTTTTTGTGGCTTTATACACTGATAAAAGTAATTTGTACAATGTGGGATTCAAGCCTATGTAAACCTATGTAAACTAAGTAAACTAAACAAAAAACTATTTTTCCTCATAGCAAAAACAAATACCTCCCACTGCCAATGGTGTTTCAAGCAAAAAAAAAAAAAAGAGGAAATAAGTAAAAAAATAAGCACCACCACCACCATGGCTGAAACATTGCTGTTCCACTTAAAAAAAAGCTGACACTGTTCAATATATCATAAACATAAAATCAAAATACTTTAATCCTAGTTTCATAAAAAACAGTCTTGGAGACAATAAAAGGCAAAACATGGTGAAATAAAGTCCCTTTGTATCTTGTAAATGACAAGCGCTTTTGGTAAACCTTCCCCAGATCGTGATTAGGCAAAGACTCCCTCTTTCAGTGATATATAGAATGGTGTCAGCTTTTTTTAAGTGGAACAGCAACATTTCAACCGTGGTGGTGCTACTTGACATTTTTTACTTATTCTCCCTCATATGTGTTGCTCAACTGCCACAAACAAAGTGTTAGTCAGACGTGCTCATTAATTTTATATATATATATATATATATATATATATATATATATATATATATATACATGACAGAGTGAGGGGTTAATCATGTCTGTGCATGACCTGAAAAGAACCTGGTATATAAATTCACGTGTATATGATTATCATTGAAGTAAGAAGTCCATTCAAGGCCAGAAAAGGCACTTTTAATTACAGAAACATAATTGTCAGTATATCCTCTGTCACACATATATAGTTCATATGAGCTCTAGTGCTATACATAGTTATTATTTATAATTATGTTTACATTGTTCTTTATTTCTAAAAAAAAATAAGTGGACAGGAATTAATAAAATTGGGAGCATGCTAGATTCAAATCCCGGTTCACTTGTATTGTAAGCATTAACTTATACCACTTGCCACAAAGATAACAGTTACTACAGGGAAGGTTGGGCTACAAGTATATTTTTTACAGTCATTACTGTGCAAAGTGCTCATTGCAGCTGAGACCTTATTTTTCAGACCTGCTTATTAGTTATGCATATACAGTATATTAAAGAGTTATGTGTTTAACCATGTATGTGTGACATGAATGTTCAGAAAATACATGATTAATTGTAGAACCATAATACTGCTAATACCCACAGTTACACATTTAATATAAATCTGATATCCTGTGTATGCTCATTGCACCTGCTATAGATAGTTATTTCTATGTGTAATTGTTTTTCTATTATTAATTTTTATCGAAAGTAGACTGGAACTGCAATAATAAAACTTTGGACTTGGCAGTATTAGACCCCAGGCTCACATGCTTTGTAGCCCTTAAAATACACATGCCACAGGAACAACTAAGCCACAGCTGTATATTTTCACATTCATTGCTATGTATACGTGATGACCTCCGTACAATGCCTCTTAGTATTTTTGTGTGGTGGTAATCCACACATGATAAAACGTATCCTTTTGAAACTGACAAGTGTCTGCATGTTTTCTGTAGGTGTTCTGGATCTGCAGATTTTGTGGAAGCTTGCTGACCATCTCACAATGCTGCTTAGCATGTTTGTGCAATCAGCAGCAAAAGATGCAACAATATATCCTTTTTGAAACTGAGAATTATTTGCCTATTGCCTGCAGGAATTCTGGACCTGCAGACATTGTGTAAGCTTGTTGACTGCTACACAATCCCACTTGGTGTGCCTGCATGATGGAAGGGAACAGATGTAATAATGTATCTTTTATGAAATTAACAATGTTTACTTCTTGTCTGACCACTACACTGCATTTGTATGGAGGTGAGAAATGCACTAATGAGATTAATAAATTTCAACATGGATTATTATTGTCAACAGGGTTTATTAGTTTTCATAACTAAAAGACAAATGTGGGACTTGAACCTTGATTGACATATACTATATGCTGTGTGATTCATCATGTTTAACAGATGTGCTACACATATACTTGATTCACAGCTTTTATTTATGCTGTATTTATCGTGGAAACACCTTCCATAACTTTTAAATTATTTCACCATTTCACTGTATTTGCACTACCCATCATGTCATTTAAATACTAATATTAAAAAAAGAATAAATAAAAAAAAATTAAAAGAAGGAAACAGAAAGAACATTGCAAACACTTTTCAACACACCTTACAGATTTTTACACAAGTCTGGATTTGAAGTGTCAGACTGATGAAATTACAAAACACACTGGGAGTCTTACCTGTCTTTACCACAGAGACAACTCTGCAGCAGGGATGCAAATCATTTTATTCTACATTGATCAGTACCACCTATAGTCTTATATAGTCATTTGGGTGTTCTTTTTCACCACTGAGTTTCCAAAAGCATACATTTTTCTTTTATGAGATTGGCAGACTCGGTACCTATCAGAATGTATCATTAATGCATTCTTATAGAATAAAAACCTAGAATAATATTTTTTCTCAGAAAATGTGAAATTAATCCCGTTTTTATATATTGTGATATAATATTCAGATTATACTTGTTCTAGAAGGCATCCACTGCTCTGCAGTTCTACAGTGTACTTCAAAAAATAGCATATAGAATACACTGCAAAACATCTGAGCTCTATGACCTTCCATTTCTGGCCCTAAGACCCCTGGCTATATAAGTTGACTTTTGACTCAGTATCATATCATTAGAAATCCCCATTCTCATCCTCTGATTTGGATATTGCATAGTCTAAAATTGGCCTAGGGTGAAGAAAAATATTCTAGTTACAGAATACATTTGAAATAGCTAATGCTAACAATTAAAATTTATAAATGCATTTCCACATGCTTCCTGCATAAAAGTTCCACTACTTTTCTCAGTAATGTCATTATGATTGGCTCATTGTATATGTCTTTGAGGATGTAGCTAATGAAAATGATAATGTTTTGATAAAACATGATTGCTAGACAAAGGTGCTTTGTTTAGAACAGATAGCATATTAAACAGAAAAAAGCAATTTAGATGCTTCATGTGATCTGCCATTTATTTTTTGTTAATGAAATATTAGTTAACTATATGACCTTTTTAAACGATAAAGAAAGGGAAAGTTGTTTTCTGGTTACATTCGATAATTAAGGAATATAATCCATGACATAATAAATGCAACTTTGAGAACCTTACTTATGAATTAATTAAAAAAGAGCTGAGTAACTTAGCTTGGATTAATAGTGCTTATGATAAGTATATAGATTCTGGTTATTTGATGCTTGAAGGAATATTTCAAAATAATATGGAATTAACTGCTGAAAGTAGGAACATGTGCAATGATATAAATAGATGGTGGAGGAAAACAACTGCTAAGTGCTTTAACAGAGAATTTAAAATATTAAAAAAATTCCAACAAAAGAAATCAAATCAAAGGTAAAAATGTCACTAAAGAGTTTCAACAATTTATTAAAAATGAAAAAAATGCAATTTTAAAACAACGTATCTGTGATTAATAAGAAAGTATATTATAGTTATATTCTTTATTTCAAAAAATAAAAAAAAAACTAAATAAAAAACTAACAAAGAAAGAGGATAAATTGTTAAATGATTTAAAGGGAATAACAATATAATTTATTAACTATTTTTCTTCAACCAATGTAGGTAGTACATGTTTATACAAAGTCTCAGTAAATAAAATTTTATCAAAGAAAAGTACTTGTCCTGTAATAATATAAAAGGATTGTTGGAAAAACATTAAAAGTTTAAATAAAAATTATTCTATGGGCCTTGACAATCTTCTTGTAACTGTGATATCAAACGTATATTCAGATATAATGGTACTTTTAAAGTTTTTTTTTTACAATAAATTGCTTGACAAAGTAACAGTTCCAGAAATGAGAAAATTGTCAGAATTACTCACATTTTTAAATGATTTTGCAAATTGTAGACCAATATGTCCAACTTTAGTACTATGCAAATGTTTTGAAAAAAATGTCTGATAGATGTAATGCAGAAAAATTGAAGAGGTCAAAATGTACCAGTGTTAGATTAGGGACTTTCATTTTAAAGTAGTTCTTAAGCATTAGACAGACTAAAAGGTAAAATGTGTTTCATTTAAAAGACAGTTAAGAAAAAGAATATCCTTGCTGGTCAAGCACAAGAGATAACAGTTCCCAAGGGGAGGCTATAGACTGTTATTTTCTGTTCTCTTTTTCAAGGGAAGAATCAAGGAAATGTTAGATAATGGGACAGCTAGGCCACGGAAAGACTGTAAAACAAGAAAGGCCCGATAACCAAGGCTAAGGAGGTGTATAAAGCATCATAGAGTTTTGGTATTATTAAGATATATTTCAGATACAGTTAAGGAAGTCAGTCAGTTAATTTGTTCAACCTGACATTATAGAGAAGATTAAGCCACAAAACAGAAACTCCAAGCCTGAGTAACAGAAGACAGGTCAAATAAAGACTGTTTCAGTTTACATTATTCAGGATAATCAAAAGACGTGCAGAAACCTTGGATATATTTTGCAGCACTTTTATTACTAACCAGCATTCCAGTATTTCTACAGACTGTTATTGGTTAGCAGCACTGTTAATGAGGGCATCCAATAAAGCCTTATTAAATGAACTACAGTGTTTGGAGAATTCATTCTGAAAAAGTATGCAAGACTTGGCCCATAATGGAGAGACTGGCACCTGTTCAGCACGAGTTTGGGTAATTAACAGATAAAGACTTTTGTTTCAGTCTCATTTCAGTTGTTTCCAGTTATTTACAATATACTGCAGTCTTATCAATTCTTTCAATGATGAGCCAATATGAATGGGGTAAACAGTTAACATAACTCCCCAAACCCCATAGTGACCTTGTATCAGCAGTCAGACTGTGTGTTCTACAGATAAATCTACAGAATTGCAGTGTTTCATTCAACTACATGTGTTCTACAGAGCAAACTATGGAACAGGAGTATTTTAATTCCAAGCAACCTTATCAGCACTACGTATATCAGAGACAGCTGTAGTAAGTAACCCTTTCAAGTACAGTTTTTAGTGTACCAGCCAGCTTAACTTCAATGTTTCATTAACAGTTTACAGTGACAGCAAATGTTTCATAACAGACTTTTCAGCAGCATACCAGTGTTTTCCATAACTAAAGACTGTGACCGCTATACAGAATAAGCCAGAAATGATGGCACTACAGTTTCTCATTACAGAGCAGACTTTTTGGTAAGACAACACTACATCACACAGAAAATGGACAGAGCAGACAACCTCTAAATACAGTAAATGCAGCTGTTAAACAAATTGCACACCACCAGTGTTTACTTCAGAAAAAGCCTCAAAAAACTTCAGCAGACCAGCACTAAATCAACAAACTTCAACAGTGTTCCTTCACAACATAAAAGACATTATCTAGTTGACAGCTATCTCCACAAACTTTCAAGTTTCCAGTGTGATGTCACACAGGCAAGAAGCAAGGAAAAGGTTAAAAAACTACAGATAATAGGACACATTCTTCCAGGATCATAACATTACGTAAGACGTTATATGCAGTTTTTAGTTAACAGCTCAAAAAAGTTTAAATTCATCAGTAAACATCATTTGCAAATATGTCAAGTAATACTACTACAGTTAGGACATTAGTAAATCATTGGTTTAAATTTAAAACCTGAATAAAACAGTCTAAACAACTGTGTTCCAGAAATGTTCTTTTAAAGTTAAAGGTTATTAGTTCAAGAATGTTAAACATGTCTAAACAGAAAAGGGGTTAACTCACAGAAGCAGGTCATCAGTACAGTTTCAGACTTAAATAACACAAATTCTTGTGTACATGTAATTCAAAGTGCAGAATTAAGTTGCAGTATTAAACATACAGACATCAACGCAGTTAACATACATAACATGCAGGCAAAGTCTCAAGTTCACATTACTTCACCTTGTTTCTTTTTTTCAGAAGCAAGTGCAAATATTACACTGAGGGGGATAAGAGGAACCATAGTGCAGATTTTGGTAAAGTAAACTCCAGCATAAATGAAAAACAGACATCAGTGCAATGTAGAATTGTTACTAATATTTCATTGTTTACAGAAAAATTATGGAATAATGTACTAATTAACGCAGACAAGTCAACTTCAGTTACAAAACAGACCTTTATTAGAGGACAAAAATGCAGTCTTGTCAGGATTTAAAGGGTCAAAGATTACAGCCGCTAACAGTTTGATGAGTAACAGCTCTGTACTAGACATGAACATGTCATCAGAGTTATATCTTAGGTTCATAGGTTCATAGGTTCATACTAGGCTATCTGCCCTAGGGCATTTATAAGCCTAGCCAGAGTGTGTTTGGCTTTCGCCACCCATTTTAAATTAATTTTGCTATGCCCTTTTTTGAGGTTAGTATACTGTGCCTCTGTCTAACAGTGACATAGAAGTGATACCCGGGGTAAACCTATGATCTCCCATCCACTCATCAAGATTCCTCTTGAAGAGAGTCAATGAGGGATTCTGCCTAACCTGGACTGGGATTTTATTCCAGAGTGAAGGGAGCCTCTGGGTTATGAATCTGTCCCTCCAGCATGTCCTATTTATTTCAGTACTGAGGTTCAAGTCTCTCGAGCACGTAGCTTGATGGGATTTGGATTTTCTGAGGTGCAGCATGTCCATTAATTCCGGGTTAGACACGGCTTTATACGTCAGGCACAGATCGCCTCTGAGCAGGCGGTACGCCACTGAGTAGAGCTGGAGTTTCTTTAACCGGGCAGCATATGGCATCTTGTTTGAGCCCTTTGATCCTCTTGGTGAGGTACTTTTGGGGTCTTTCCAGTTGCTGCAGGAGTCTGGTAAGGTACATCCCAAAAGGTGCATTGTACTCGATTATGGGCCTGATGAGGGATGAGTAAAGAGGCACGATGACCTCCCTTGATCTAGATGTGAATCCCTTCATGATTAGGTGGGCTATATAAAATGTTTTTCTAACCACTTTGGCCACGTGGTTGTCAAATGAGAGATTGCTATCAACTTGGGTCCCCAGGTCCCTAATTACTTTTTCTGTACTTAATGGATTTTCACCTATGTGGTAATTTGTGGGCACTTTGTTTTTGCCAAAGGGGATGACTATACACTTTTTGGCATTTAGCTTGAGGCCATGGCTCTGGCACCAGTTGTCTGTTTCTATGAGGCCCTTTAGGAGGATGCTTGTGTCGGCTGGAGAGTTGATTATGGCACCCAGTTTGCAGTCATCTGCGAACTTGGTCAGCCACAGTCCTTCCGTGTTTGCCTGTACCTTCGAGAAATATATACCAAACAAGAGAGGTCCCAGGACTGAGCCTTGTCGGACGCCACTTGTAACTGGTTTAGAGTCTGACATGGCTCCAGCAATTCTAACCATGTGAGTTCCATCCTTGAGCCAGTTTGCAACCCATCTAGTGACATAGGGGTTTATATTTAAGCTGGTGAGCTTATCTATAATGCCAGAGTGGGGTATTGTATCGAAGGCTTTTGCAAGATCCAAGTAGGCTGTGTGGACCACCTTCCCCTCGTCAATGACCTTGGTGACTGTTTCAAAGAAATCAACCAGGTTTAAGAGGCAGGATCTGCCCTTAACAAAGCCGAACTGGGTAGGATCCAGTGTCTGTAGGTCCCCAATATCTTTATTTATGAGGTCCATGATGATCCTTTCCATAGCTTTGCAGACCAAGCTAGTTAGGCTTATGGGGCGATAGTTTCCAGGATCCGTTGAGGCACCACCTTTGTGGAGAGGGACCACTGTTGCTGTACGCCACTCTTTGAGTGCATATCCTGTAGTAAGGCTGAGATTGAACAGTAGTTTTATGTTTGGGTTTAGCTTTTTTTGGAGTTCATGTAGGACGCAGCACGGGACACCGTCTGGTCCCATTGATGCTGTGTTTTTTGCTTTGGAGAGGGCAGCTCTTACCTGAGCATCTGAGATGCGAGGGGGGCAGCACTCTGCTGGGATAGATATTTGCCCTTTTGGTGGGGAGGGGGGAGAAGTTTGCGTTGAACATGTCAGCTAGGATGTTGGCAATGTCTGTGGGTTCGGTGTATTTTTTGTCATTTTGGACTAATTCTGACCATATCTGGGAATTCCCACCCAGGTTCCTAACATAACTAAAGAAAGCCTTGTGATTATCCTTAGTGTCCTGTGCAATTTATCTCTCGAAGCTGGCCTTAGACGATTTTATGAGTGCCCATAGTTTTTTGCTAATACTGATCAGAGATGCCTTCCCTTTTTGGGATTTTGCTCTATCATGTAGTAGCTTCCTCCTTCTATTGTATAGTTTATTTATGGCTGGGTTCCACCAGACAGGATGTCTGCCTTTGGAGGATTGGGTCTTGGTTTTATTTGGGATTGCATGATCCATGCATTCCTGAAGGTGTTCATAGAATGCGTTTGTAAAGGATTCTGTGGTCTGGGCCATATTTTCCACAGACCAGGGGGCTTTGAAAGATTCCACCTCAGTTTTGAGGAGTGTGAAATTTGCTTTAGAGAAGTTTTTCCCTGTGGTTTTCAGGGCAGGGGGTGGAGTCGGGATGTGAATATCCAGTGAGATTAGTTTATGGTCTGATCTTACCAGTGAGGGTTACACTTCTGGTCTGGAGCATAGAGTCCCCATGTTGGTGATGATCAGGTCCAGTATGTTTTCCCCTCTTGTGGGAGTGGTAACAAGTTGTTCCATAGCATTTGAGTTTATAAATTCTAGGAACCTTTGGGCAAGGGTGTTGGAGCTAGAGTAATGCTCCCAGTCTATGTTTGGGTAGTTGAAGTCACCCAATATAATGGTGTTTGGAGAGCCGTTCATATTTTCCAGTGTTCTCAGGAAGGCCGAGTGGGGTTCCTAGGTTTGGGAGGGTGGTCTGTCGCAGGCTATAAACTGGAAGGCAGTTTTACCCACTGTTAGTTGCACATGGATAGTCTCTGATGCTTCGTGCTGTGCCACCAACCTGGAGGTGTGGGTATCTTTGACGAATATTGATACTCCCCCTCCTTTTGTGGTTCGGTCCAAGTTTTGGGGCCGAAAAGCATGGTATGAGGTATAACCTGGTAGTGCTGGGGTGCTCTTGGGAGCCTTGAACCAGGTTTCTGTTACTGCACAGATATCGATGTTCTCCATGTTATGGAGAGTTTCGAGTGCGTGCATCTTGAGGTTTAGACTTCTGGCGTTGAGTAGCATTACTCTTAGTTTCTTATCCCTTGTGATACCTATGGAGGTGAGTTTGTCTTTTGAGCCTTGCCTAAAAAAGGCACTATGGGGGTAGCAAGAGCCTTTGCCAATATCCAAAAGCCCAGGGGTGACAGGTGCAAGCCGTCCCTAGCGAAGCATCGTGGCTTGTTGAGCATGTCATCCCAGGCTGACAGGCATTGGATCCACTTTGAATGACACCAATACTTAAGCCAATTGTTGAAATTGATCATCTTGTCTTCATATTGTGGCATCATTCTTGGTGAGGGTAAGATGCTACTCAAGGTCAGGGTCATACCGCCCTGGGCTACATGCTCAGAGAGCTCCTCTATGTCTCTTTTCATGTAGTCCAGGGAGGTACGTCTCAGGTCATTCACACCAGCATAGACAATGACTGAGTCATATTTGTACTTGCCTTGAAGTGACCTGAGAGCTTGTGTTATGTGGCAGATCCTAGTGCCCGACAGGCAGCTCACCATGACCTTCTCCTTGTTCAGCCTGGTGAGCGGGACGTCAGTGTGCCTGATGATAGAGTCACCTATTACAAGTGTATCAGGTGTGTTGTTTAGCCTTAAGGGCTGTGACTGTTCGGCACACTGGCTTTGTGAGCTATGTGTTGCACGTGTTTTGTTTTGGGGTAGCGGTTGCTTGGGTGTCTGCTTTGGAGGTCTCTGCTGCTTAGGCATATTTTTATTTAGAGCCTCCAAGTATGTTTTTGTGTGTTTATGTGTTTCATTTGCTGTCATGGTAGGTCTATGTGAGACTGGAATTGTAGTGAGTGTGGTTTCCTTCTCCTCCTGACTGGTTTTGCCAGTACTGAGTTGAGAGAGCTTAGCCTCCGGTATAGCTATATGGTTGCATCTCTCACATGTGTTGGAATTTGTTGGGAGGAGGAGAGGGTTGTCTGTGTACATGAGGCAGTTGTAACATTGCCTCAAGATTCCCAGATTCACCAGCTGGACCGGAAAGAAGATTGACAACTGGCCTTTGGACATGCTCGAATAGTATTGGTAATTCCTTTATAATTGAAAAAAATGGCCAATGGGGAACGAGGTACTCAAGGGGAGTTTGTGAGGGTGTAGTGCTTTTAATATTTTAGTGTTGACTTATATAATTGCTTTAGTGAGCAAGTGCCAGGTAACTTAAATGCAATGTGTTACAGGTCACTTAAATGCAAAAATGACAAACAGTAACTTTCTTTCAAGTGAAATAAGGAAATAAGTACAGTAAGCAATGCAGATATCACTAGGGATCCACAGAAGCACTGAAAAGCCGTGTTTTAGGTGGTATCAGCGTTTCAGGGAAATAACAAGCAAACAAACAACAAGCATACAAATAAAGCTAGATTCAGCAGGCCTGGATCTAGTCTATGCTACAGCAAACAAGGTGTACCAATTTCAGAAAGAAACAGTTCAAATATGCAGGCACTATAAGCCTTTAACCAGAAATTCCCAGCTCAGAAGGGCAGAGTCCAGCCTCTCCTCCCACAAGAGTGCCGACCACGAACCTTCTTAATGTAAAATAACTGGCATGAAGCCCAAGTGCTTAAACCAGAACTAATACACTTTTAGAATAACAGACACTGAGCCCTCAATCAGCAGTTCACAACTTAGAAGGATGTGAGCTACCTGTCCTGCCACCACAGTGCAGGCCACAAACCTTCCTAATGTAAAACAACTGGTCTGAAGCCCAAGTGCTTAATCCAAAAGACATAGAAAGATAGCTACACTTTAATCAAGTTACTACCAATCAGTAATAGATACAACTGAATACTTTAAAGAATGCCTGGATTAGTGCTCAAGTTATACAAACAAAGCTAGATTCAGCAGGCCTGGATCTAGTCTATGCTACAGCAAACAAGGTGTACCAATTTCAGTAAGAAGCAGTTCAAATATGCAGGCACTATAAGCCTTTAACCAGAAATTCCCAGCTCAGAAGGGCAGAGTCCAGCCTCTCCTCCCACAAGAGTGCAGTCCACAAACCATTTTATTGTAAAATAACTGGCCTGAAGCCCAAGTGCTTAAACCAGAATTAATACACTTTTAGAATAACAGGCACTGAGCTCTCAATCAGCAGTTCCCAACTTAGAAAGATGTAAGCTACCTGTCCTGCCACTACAGTGCAGACCACAAACCTTCCTAATGTAAAACAACTGGTCTGAAGCCCAAGTGCTTAAACTAAAAGGCTTAGAATGAGTTACACCAAGCAGTAATAAATACAATTGAGTACTTTTAAGATGACACAAAAGCAAAATAAAATAGGAAGAAACACAAATACAGTAAAAGCAGATTTTTTTTTTTTTTTTGAGTGAGCAAATGAGATGGGCCCAGGAGTTACAGGACAGGAACAAGTGCAAATGCAAGCCTTCAAATCAGAAAGTTGAGAGAGATGGAAGACCGCCCAAATGGCCAATAACTACAAATTCTGGGCCAGAACCACTCCTTATGTGGTAGACAGGTTACCTAGTGCTTACCACTCCCACTGATAAGCTAGAAGGCTTCCCTCCAACACAGAAAGGCTTGGGGGCTCAGAAGCTTACAAATAGTCCTGGATACAGCAGCAAATCTGTTTCTGGAACACTAATTACAGGAAAGGTAGGAAACAGGCTTACAATTTATTTATTTTTTTGTTTTCAGAAAAGTAGCAAAAACTGTAGTAAAAACAATTCACATGCAGTGCAAGCTGGCACACTTGAGTATGTAGCAATATTAGTCCACACAGTTTGAAAAAATGTAATTAAATTAAAAAGGACTAAAAGCAAGTGCAGAAAGGGTTTATTAGGTAGAATGTGGTAAAGAGATGGGACTGGGGGAGTGTCCTAGATCAAATCTACAGTGGGGCGGGCACTGCAAAAGCCACCAAATTTAACTACAACCAAGAACAGGGAGGGGGGTGGTGAAAAGTTTCAACAGAGATGTGAGGAATCAGAGTGCAAATTATAAAACCAAAAAAATATATACTGATCTCTGTATATTTGCAGAACACTAAGAAACAGATATCTAAGCAACAATTTAGCTCTATAATACAGAATAATTCAGAAAAATATACTCAGCTCTATATATTTGCAGATAGTCTTGTAAAGCTGTCTCTCAACACACAGGTCCACTTTAAAAATTTGTTTTAGATTTAAGTAAAAAGATTTTATGGAAAAATAAAAATGCTACATAATGTATAGTAGTATACACAGATGACACTTGTAAGAATTTGCATGCAGTAGTTTGTGTAAATGTACAGATTTTAAAGAATTGTTTATGATAGAAACATGCAGATTTATGGGTTTAAGATAAAATAAATTCTAGTTCAGCTGACACAGCTAAAGTGCTCAATAAGATATATTGGGCGTGGCCATTTAGAAAAATAGGGTAACCCTATACATCTATGTCTTGTAAGATATATCAGAAATGACAGTCAAGTTAATTCATAGAATAAAGGGTTTACAGTTACAGATTTGGCAAATCAATTTTTGTGTTATTCTTTGTTTAGCAGTCATTAGTTAAGAGCTTCATATTAAAGTGTTGCAATGCATAAACAATATCTTAATACAGCCAGAGACAAAAAAAAAAGCATTCCTGCATAAAACAGTACGTCATATGTGTCATTAAAGCCACATGTTCAACTCTTATGTTCTAAAGAACAGACAAGTAAACTTATAAAATCAGATCAGTTTAAATCTGGTAATAAATATGTTTATGTAATCAGTTTAAGACTGTATATATTTCATACGGAAATGGCAGTTTACCAAGCACATCAGATCAGATTACAGCCAATTTAGCAAGCTGAATTAAAGGCAGTACAGTATGCCATAATACAGTATGGTAAAGATCAAGTTAATGCATTTACAGTTTTACTATTTATCCAAGAATATTGTAGACAGTAAAAATAAATTCTCACATCATTCAGTAGTACTGAAAAGGTAAATGATGTCAGCTAAAGAAATGGTTATGGTGAGACAGTGGGTGGAGTTTCATTCACAGAACAGTATGTTAAATCTTAGTGTCATCAGAGAAAATGTAAAAAGTTCAACAGTTAAAATTAATTTTATATAGATGCAGAAATGCACCATGTTAAATTACTACTTTAGTTTCATTTAAGATTATCAGTTTGCTTACAGACTTGCAAGAGTTTATTAGAAGCAAATGTTTATTTCATGCAGAAAAATGTAAATAAAGTCAGCACAATAAGCAATGCTATCAGTTTATAATTATTAAAGATGCAAATGTTATTTTAAGGACCTAATACTAAATACAATCAAGAACTTTAGCCACCCACCCTTGCACAAGAAATGAAAAGAAGAGGTTTAAAAGGTCTAACGATGGAAAGGACACTTTGACATTAAAGCGGGCCTTCCTAATCAGTGACTGGGACAATGCAGGCAAAAGCTGTGGTGCAAAAGTTGACTGTCTATCCCCGGGATTCATGTAGCTTGCGCCATGTGCCAGAGTAGCGTTGGCGATCTAGCGCTAAATATGGCCGCCGAGCGATTCAGGTAAGAGCTGTTTCCATGTGCACTACCAGCGTACAGCAGAGCTGCACAGCTCCCGGCGCATGTTGCTAATTACCCCATGCACAGCAGTGTAGCATGCAAATGAAGGTATATAGCAATTCATGAAGTGGTGCAGGTGTAGCGTAAGCATGTAGAAATGTAAACCAAAAAAAAATGGTTTACATTTTGTCAAACATAAAATCGGAGCCATGAAAGTGGACCAAACTTATGGATTATAATGTTAATATATGCCAGTGGCTAAATATATAGCCAATGGCATAAAACAACATGCACAACATATAAAAAAATAACATTTAATGTCATGGCCACACCAAAGCAAAGTAAAACCACAGTGCATCAGTGCGCAAATGGGATCATAAGGAAAATATATTTAGATGTCATAAAACTGCAATGTAATGCAATTCATGATATCCCCATAAAAGTCAATGGCACGCATGCTACACCACAACCATGGCGCAAGGGTTGCTAAGGGTGTGTGACAGTGTTCCATGCGGTAACTAGGAATTAGCAGTCAATGCCATGCAAATGAGTCAAGTAATACCGAATCACTAATGCACCGCTGGCATAAGGATGTACCACATGGTGCAGCGGTACAACACCAAACAGTGGCCTGAAGGTAAACATGACATCAAGAGAGGGGTGCGCCATCATAGTTGTAAGCACATTGGATAATTTCTAATCCATGTTGCATGTTGCTAAGCAAAGCCAGAGGATAGGGGTGTGGAAGTAGCCATAGCTTTGCTTAGCTGAGAGCACATAAGGTAACTGAAGGTTCATGTGAATGTGGATGAAAATGCGAAAGAAACCCAGTAAATGGCTGTGCATGGTGCGCACCACAGCTGAAACAGGAAGGATATGGGTAGACAATAAGGAAATAAGGCAATGCTGCAGCATGGTAATTGGAGTACAAATAGGTTCATAGGTTCATAGATTAGTACTAGGCTAACTGCCCTTGTGAGCCATTTTAAGCCTAGCCAATTATCCCTTGTGAGACTCAAACCCTGCACCTTGTGTTTGTAAGGCAAACACCTTAACCATTAGGCCACCCTCCC
>NC_056729.1:620912184-620932184 GCF_019279795.1 Protopterus annectens | reverse complement strand
CAAAACATCTGCAGAAGGATCAGGTACAAACAAACCCTGCATAAGTAGCACTGTTCTGAAATATAACAGCTGTACTCACATGTAGAACTAAATCATCTAGCCATTATACACAGTCCACGGGAGTCATGAAGCTACTATATCTTTGTGTGTCTCCATATAGCTGTTGAAATATATTGCAAACAACACATCTAGGCCGTCTCCCTCGAAAGTAAGGCAAACGGACAATGCCCAAAAGGAGTACTCAGTTATACACCATTGTTGCCATGGTATCGGCTAATGGTGTAGCTGCACAGCTGATGTGCATCTAATTAACTACTTTGGAACAGCAGTTGGTGGACAGGATACCACATGTTACCGATATGTAACTAGAAAAGGATTTGTTATCACACATTCAAACCATTCATATATACCAGAGGAACGTTACAAAGAACATTGAAACACAAATTGAAAAGGATTGAATCGACCATTAACAACACCTCGGGTTACTAATAAGGTATGTAGAACAGTCATTATGTCTGTGTATGTAGTACCTTTCTGTAGTATTTAAAGTGCACACAATCCATATAGTGGAAACAGTTATCTTTTAGTGATATATTGTTGAGCATAGTAATGCTTGTAGTATTTGTGTGTACTGCTGTAGGTCACAAGGCAAACACCGCATACACCACAAGGGATACTATATAAGTGCTTTGAACAGAAATACTCCTCACCAGCTGATGTCAGTGACAGGGCTGTTCCACCAAGTATGTGCTATTACAGGGGATAGTATATGTTGATATATTGTAACTGTAGCCATATATGTGGGTGTATTACAGAGAATAACATGTGGAAGGTTGGGCCACTGTGCAATTAAGATTTGCATTGTGGGATATTGTGCAAATAACTGTGTAATGTACAGTATTGTAGGCAGATATGTATTACAAGCTAAATAGCATTACTGTAATGTTAGGCAAACATTAGTTATGTCAATTGGCATTTACAATACACAATAACAGGATACATGTCTTTTAGTCAGCTGACAGTTTATCAGCATGATAGCAAAGTAAAATGGAAGAGCTATTTAACTATCCATGCACATAAGACATGTAATATGTGCAAAGGTAGGTACTAGGCTGTCTTACCAAGGGTATTTGTAAGCCTAATTAGAGTGTGTTGGCTTTCGCCACCCCCATAGGTTGGTTCCCTGTGCCTCTGAACAGCAGAGCCATTAGTTCCCTGTGCCTCTGTCCAGCAGAACCACTACAGTGATCCCCGGGGTACATGTCTGTCTCCCATCCACACATCAAGGTTTCCCTTGAAGAGTGCTAGTGAGGGGCCCTGCCTGATGTACATTGGAATCATGTTCCAAAGCATGGGGAGTGTCCAGGTCAGGAATATGTCTGTTCAGCACATCCTACTCATCGTTGTGGTTAGGTGTATACCTCTAGAACATGTGGCTCTCAGGGGCCGCTGTTTAGGTGGAGCATATCCAGCAATACAGGGTTGGACATGGGCCTTGTATGTCAAGCAGAGATCACCTGTGAGTATGCAGTATGCAACTGAGTACAGATGGAATTTCTTAGGTTGGGCTGCATAGGTCATCTGTTTGAAGTCAGTAATCCTCTTGGTGTGGTACTGGTGTGGTCTTCCAAGCTGTTGCAGTTGTCTTGTAAGGTATATCCCAAATGGGGTGTTGTATCCTTTAATGGGTCTAATATGTCATGAGTAGAGTCACAATGGCCCTCTGATCTGGATGCGAACCCATTAGAGACTAGGGGGGCCATGTAGAAGGATATTCTAACTACCTTGTCATTATGGGTATCGAAGGAGAGATTGCTATCTACTGGGGTTCACGGATCCCTTATTACCTTTTCTGTATGTAGGGGACTAGCACCTATGTGGTAGTCCGTGGGTAATTAGTTATATCCAAAGGGGATGACTATGCACTTTTAGGCATTCGGCTTGATGCCATGATATTAACACCAGGTGTCCGTCTCAGTGTGACCCTTCCAGAGGGTGTCTGTAACAGCTGGGGAAACAATTATGTCCCCTAGTTTGCAGTCGTCTGCAAATCTTTTCAGCCAAAGCCTTCCTGTGCTTGTCTGCATGTCAGAAAAGTATATACCGAACATGAGGGGTCCTATGACTGAGCCCTGGGGGACGCCACTTATAACTGGTATACAGTCGGACCTAGGGTATGCAACTCCCACTGTATGTGTTCTGTCCGTAAGCTACTTTGCAAACCATCACATGACGTAGGGGTTAATGTTCAGGCGGATGAGTATGTTGATAATACCAGAAGGAGGAATGGTGTTGAAAGCCTATGAGAGATCTAGGTAGGCTGTATGGATCTCCCTACCCTCATCTAATGCCTTGGTAACTGTTTCTAAGAAGTCCACCAGGTTTAGGAGGCATGGTCTGCCCTTAACAATGCCAAACAGGGAGGAGTCAAAGGTTTGAAGGTACCCACTGTCTCTGTGACTGTGATCCATGATGTGCACCATAGCCTTGCAGACCAGGCTAGTCAGGCCTATAGGGAAATAGGTCCCATGGTCCATTGTGGCGCCACCTTTTTGGAATGGGAAAACTGTTATTGTGCGCCATTCAGGGGGCACTATGCCCAATGTGAGGCTATTATTGAACGTGGTGCGTAGGTGGGAAGACAGTACGTTCTGGAGTTCATGTAAAACGCAGCCTGGGATGTTGTCCGGTCCCATGGATGCTGTGATATTGCCTTTAGAGTGTGCAGCTTTGAGAGGGATCTGCCAGGATGTTGCCAATATCAATTGTTTCTGTAATGTCCGTGCCTTTGTGCTGTAACTCAAAGCAGATCTGGTTGTTGACATTGAGATATGTGATATAGCTATAGAATGCTTTGTGGTTGTTGCTGGTATTAGTTGCGTTTTAGTTTTCATAGCTAGCTTTGGAGGATCTTATAAGGGATCTCAGCTTCTTACTGAGGCTGGCCAGGGAGCTCCTCCATGCATGGGATTGTACTCTCATTTGCAACAGTGTCTTCCTCCTGTAGTACATTTTGTTTATGGCAGGGGACCACCAGATTGGTTTCGTTAATTAGGAGTATAGCATCCTGGTTATGTTTGGGATAGCACAAGCCATGCACTCGTGTAAGTGCTTACAGAGTGCATCTGTGTAGGATTCAGCAGTTGTAACAGTACTGTCCATCTGCATGGGTGTCATGATGTCCACCATATCTGTCTTAAGAAGCATGTAGTTGGCCTTGGTTCCCTTAATGGGGAGTGGGTGCGGGATGTGGATATCAATGGTGTTCAGCACATGGTCTGATCGGACCAACGAGAAGTTGGCTTCACGTGTGGAGTACCAGTCACTCATGTTGGTAATGCCTAGGTCTAGGATATTGTTGCCCCTGGTGTGTATGTGGATATGTTGAGTCAGGGCATTGGTGTTTATGAATTCCAGAAACCATTGAGCTAATGTGTTGGTACACGAGTAGTTTTCCCAGTTAATGGTGGGGTAGATTTAGTGAGACTTATGTGATGAGTGTGGTGTTGTGCAAATGTGTACCTTCTCCACATGACAGTCAGGGTCAGGCTTGCTTGGAGAGACGTTTACCTCCAGTTTGGCTAGATGAGTTCATCTCTCACAGGTTGTAGTATTGGGTGGTAGGCAGAGAGGCTTGTCTGTGTACATGAGGCAATGTGTACATTGCCTCAATATGTCCAGATTCATCAGATAGACAGGTGAGAACACTGGCAGTTGACTCTTGGACATGCCTAAATATAGAACTACATTCACCTAGATAAGTGAGAAAAGTGAGTACAAGAGCTAAATTACTCTAAGCAAGTGATACAAGTATTTACAAAACCTGTTCACCCTTACCTCTAGGTAATGAGGAAGATTGAGTGCTATAGTAATTATTAGCTTACATAGTGCTTAAAGTCCTGAACAAGTGCTTAGCATGAATAAGCAATCCAGATAGGGTCTTGGATAACATAAACAATTGACCCCCCTCCCCCCCAATAGGTACACAAACATATATCCATGTACACCACAGGGTCCCTGTACCAACAACTATGCAGATACAAGCTGCATTCAGGCTGCATGGGACCTGTCCACATCACAGGTTGTATCATACACATATGGCAAAACAAGATGCTCTCTATGTACACATCATGTAAAACATAGCTCCATGTCAGGTTGTGTATACACTGAATGGTGCACACCAACAGGTATCACAACCCACAAAGGGGGAGACACCACTGATAATGGGAAGTACTTTACTACTACCCTGCTGAGTCTGGTCTGGAAGGCCATGAACCTTGATCAATTAAGTGATGTCAGCACTACAGATGTAGATGACAGTACGGTCGATGTCACACTGCATATCATAACCTTGCCAGGTCATAGGACATCATCACCCATACTGTGTGCCACCTACACTCAATATATTAGATGTACATTCCTATGTCACAGGAGTGTTTTGCAACAGGACTGCTGGCAGAACCAACACTACAGAAGGTGTCTGAATAATACATGATCATCACACCAGTGGCAGCTACAGTATGTCAGGGTTAAATAATCTTATTCCCCCTCATTGTAGACCATACTGCACAGACAAACAGAAGGCATCTGCCTATTGAAGTATGCAAATGACTATGACCTAAGAGTAATAGCTGACTCAGAAGTGTTGTGGACAACATACAAAAGGGACTTTGTGGGTGAGGTGTGTGTGACATATGGCCACAATCTGACAGCTACATATTGCATTGTCAGCCCTATGTTAATAACCCTGTACCCATGAACTACCACCTAGGCAGCGGTCAACATAATGAATACTTGTGTGTGAGGGATGCAGCTGGGCAGTTGTCTTTCCTGTGATAGCTACATCACCACACCTGTCAGGTAGTCATATGTGGCAACCCTAATAATGATAGGGTGCCATTCATGAATATAGAGATCATTGTCCAGCCATACACAACACTCAAGTGACCCATATCAGATCACATATTTCCTTTAAGGGGTATTGGCCATGAGCAGATGGCCTAAACCAGCCTTCCCATTCACCAACTGTACTATGTAGCATGATGCATACTCCGAATAAAACCATGTCCAACCCAGTCATGTTGGACATGCTACACTTACTCATCCCAATCTCGAACACATACTTCATGGACATCCACCTTCCACATGCTGGACAGATCCTTGTCCCATGCACTTGACATAGTCCTGCCATACTATGCATTCCTGTCTGTCAAAGCTGCACATCGCTCCCCTCTCAGACATGGTGTGATGACCGCATGGTAACGCATGGTATATGTATCATTAACCCTGTGGATCAGTAATGTGGCACTGCTCCACCTGGCCCCACAGACCTGCCTGTCGGCTACTGCCAGGTAACCTTTCATCCTAGATTCATACGTGGCCCATGGCATATAGCCCACTAGTTGACTTTGACTGTACATGCTATAGTGGATATCCATCTCTGCAAATACCATCTGGCTAGCCAGTGTCCCATGTGTATCACATGTGCAACACAGGTGATACATGGCAGGATGTTGAATCACTGTACAGTGCCGTGTAGATGTATATGGCAGAGCACATACATGTAAGACCTTATGTGAGCATGTCTGCAGGATCACAGGTCATGTCTGTTAAGGCAGTGTAAGTCCTTATATGTGACATATACACAGCATCAAGGTCGACTGCATTAATGTGGACACATCCAGCCATGCACTTATAGGTAGGAACACCAGTATAGACAAACAGACATGCCCACATCAAGACAGCATCCACATGGAGTATGAGCAATGTAATCAGGTGACACACACACATATATGGTGATAATATCCACTCAACATTGAGTGTCACATGTGTGTGACACAAACATGTCAGTGTCATGTAGGTTTGCAAATACAACTATTTAAACTTAATTAATGTGATACACATGTATGTTCAGCTGTAGCTCTGTATGTCTCTGTGAGTTACTGTCACCTGTCTTCATCATTATGTCTTCCAGGTATGCTGCGTGCAAGGCTACCCCCTTTTACCCACTTGGAGGATGAGGCCCTCATCCCATACCTACTCGACAATCATGATATCCTGTTCAGCCATGTGCCACAGGATGCACAGCAGCAGGATGCCCTGTGGATGGAACTTCGCAGGAGGGTTAATGATGAGGGTGGCCACAACTGCACATACCAGCAGGTGCGCAGACACTGTACAGACCTCATTAGATGGGCAAAACAGCATGCAAATGCAATCACCAGGGAACAAGGTGCAACAAGTGGTGGACCACCAACCCAGCCCCCACTCACATGTACCAAGGAGCTACTTGCCAACCTGGGGACACCTGCAGAACCACATCCACAAGCCTTAGCCGATATTGTGGAGGTGGGTGTCTCTCAACCACTAAGCCTGGAGTTGCCTGGTAATTCAGTACTGCACCTATAACAACTGTATTCCATATAGTTACATATGTCACTGTACAATATGTAATGTAACATAATATGCAAGGCAAGTATACACACATGCCACATACTATAGTATGCTACTCTGTGTATGCACACATGTGCATACACCATAGTATAGGCTAATGTACTGGTGTATGTATTATGCACATTGCACCCTGTATCCTTTATACAGGGGTAGAGTATGTTCATACTGCTGTGTTACTCCTATTTAGGTACCTCTGGCATTCCGCTGAGACAGCAGCCCATTGCAGGTGAGAGTGTTATTATTTATCAGGAATCGTAATGCACAAATCTATGTGCCATGTGGCCATTTACAACATGTACACATAATGTATGGTCCTGTCACAATATACAGGTCAGACTTGCAATGCCTCACAATGACTACCCATGTGCAACACTTGCAAACTATGTGAATCATCTCACCGACATGAATCCTCACAAACTGTCATTGCCAGATGTGTGGACAGCTGTGCATGCAATGGTGGATGTGTTGTTCACTTTAGGGATGTACTACAGATCAGATCTACATATGTGGTGAACACAAACAGTACTACACAGTGGGCTGGAGTATGACCAGCACACAGGATTGACCGGTGTGGATCATATCCCTGCTATGAATGTCACACAATGTGATGTGCTATCTTGACATGTCCATGACATCTAGTGGCCTGGCTACTACACTGCCTACCTAACCTGAAAACATATCCCACATACCACCCTTTATCTGCATAACCCTGTTGTCAGTGGAGCATATATGTTATATGGGACAACACAGACATGTGAAATCAATGCCCATCACAATAATTTGGGCAACACATGTACACACATGGCCATGGAGGATGGCCAGAGACATGGAGCAACACACACAGTAGATGTGTTTTGCTTGTGTGTATACCCTGTCATAGAATGGCTACACATGGTTCAACCATGGCCTTTGTATAATGGTCATATTGTAGATATGGAACACTAGACATCCTACAAGCCTGTGCACATCTTGTGTAGGCGTAACATCAATCCACCACATAAGATGTGTTGAACATCTTCAGGGTGTTGCGATATGACAGCATCACCTGTACAGTATCCACATCAGGCCACAAATAGAGTACATTCCCGTTGCTGGTATTGGACATCAATGTCATACTAGTTCCTCATGTGTGTGTGTGTGTGTGTGTGTGTGTGTGTGTGTGTGTGTGTGTGTGTGTGTATGTGTGTGTGTGTGGCACACAGATGTCATGTGGGACATGGTGTACTGACGTGTTCGCATTTCTGGCCATAGTTGCCTGGCAGCAACAATATGGTTGCAGATGTGCAGGGGTGTTATCCGTATACCTATCAGTGACTAGTGTCATAACTTCCACATCATGGTTTAGTGTGTATACACCTCAGTGACATGGGTCACATTCCACAGTATATATGTATTGTATCTGAACACAGTCATGGCTATGAACCCTGTCTGTAACTCACACTGTATAGCACTAGAGACGCCTCATGATTCCCTACAACGGCCATGCAAATCAGCTAAATGTGCAGTATATCTGTAGGGCAGACAGACAACATTGCATTGGTACACCATTGCCCCACTGTATATTTGACAAGACACCATTGTGTTAAACATGTATGCATGTCATTGCACACGTCAGCAGATCACATGTCATACTACATGTGATAATCAAGGTCATATGCCACACATCAGGCAGGTGTACTGTTAACCTGTGCTGGTCCACATGGTGTAACACAGGGATGTATGCTAACTACTACTATGATTGTGTAATTTGCATGCCGTCTGCAATGACACATGCATGCTGATGTGTGCAAACAAGGGATGTATGATAACTACCACTATTATTGTCTGCACTGCATGCCATCTGCCATATCACATGCATGTTGCATGCCTTCTGTCATATCACATATGTGTGTGTGTCTATTGTATAGATTGTAATGTGCAGTTCTTGTCTGACCTCACAGGTGATATAGGTGCATTGCCCTCCTGCAGTACATCTGATGTTAGTGTCCCCACAGACTCTAGCAGTGATGATGAAGGTATGATTGAGACACAGGTAGAGTTGTCAGGTGCTGAAACTGTGCCATTGGCTGCCATTCCATCTATATCCCCCTCATCCCCGCATAAAGATCCCATACCTGCAGACACCCCATCACCAGTGGCCATAGAGGAAGGACAGTTGGCGCATGGTAGCTTGGAACAGGAAAGTGTGGGTGCTATGGAAGGTGTGCCTGCACACCATGGTGTCAGCAAAATGACTGGTGGTACCCCACACAGGCATGTGACCAGTGCTGCTCATAGGAGGACCTCTGGCCAACATGCTCCTGCATGACAGAGCTCAGCAACTGGTGTCACCAGACATGTTTCAGGCTGTAATGGAGGCACAGGCACGTGCTGAACAGTGCAACAGAAAAGATCAGAGGCTACAGAGGGCTGCTGTCTGTTCTTTAAACAACAACATCCAGGCAATGCTAAATGCTCAACAACAGGTTGCTGAAGCTTTGTATAGATGGTTGGGTGACATGGTTGGAGTCCTTGACCGTGGCATGATAATCCACGAGCGTGAGCTGTCTGTGTTGGAACATCTGGTAGGAGTGAGGCATCAGGCACATGAATGTAGGCCTGCTACATCACCTGTATCAGGTCTATGTGTACAAGCTACCTCACATGCCCGCTCCCATAGTGGCAGTAGCAGCAGCAGTGCATCTGGTGCTGTGCTGTCAACACCACGACACAGCAGGCCATGTGCACATGGCCCAGGACGGTCCCAACAGGGACATGGTTCCAGTGAACAAGTGACATCAGACAGTACCCAATCTGCACCTCTGCCTGGTAGTGCCCGTGCAACCCCTGACAGGCACAGGTCACATGTCCATGGCTGGACACCGTGAACTGTAAAACCTCGCCTGTACAGTCTGCAGCTGTCAATAATACCCCTGTGTAGGCCAGACACATCGGAGAACTCTGTGCATACATACACGCACACATTGGAAACATATGTAGGACATCACAACACACACATGCATAACATCCACACATGCCCAATTAGATCAAAGGTCCAAACCCACACACATGATGTCATCCAATTGTGCAGCCTAGGCCTTTGGCAAACATTAACACCCTGTGCAAATGATGATGTCTGTGCCGCATCCCTGACATACACACCATCGGTGCAGGGACATGCTCATATGGTCTGATGCACAGGGTGAACAGACTAGGATGATATGTGTAGTTTACAAATGTTGAGGACTGTTGACATGCAGCAGATATACCATGTACTACAGGTGTACAATACTGTTAACAGTATGTGTCTTGTGCAACAACAGTGCAGCCTAGGCCTCCGGCAATCATTAACACCCTGTGCATATGATGATGCCTGTGCCGCATGCCTGACATCCACACCATCGGTGCAGGGACATGCTCATATATATGGTCTGATGCACAGGGTAAACAGACTAGAAAGATATGTGTAGTTTACAGTTGTTGAGGACTGTTGACGGGCAGCAGATATATCATGTAGTACAGGTGTACAATACTGTTAACAGTATGTGTCTTGTGTAACAACAGTAACTGCATGTTGGTCATGATGTTCTGCTGTCCTTCTTCAGGTCTAATTGCACATGCCGGTGGATGTCAGTGTTTGCTGCTAGTGTCCCATATGTCAATGTGGACTACTCACAGGTATGTATGAATATACCAGCATACACCGTGTAGCTGCCACATACCAGTGATAATGTCCCACGTTACAAACACGTCTACCATTCCAAGAGCATGATAGCTGTGTATTAAGCTACTGTGGCCACAGACGTGACATCCATAAAGGGTGACATCACAGGTACAGTTACATGGAGTGGTGAGGTAAGAGAGTGGTCTAGCTGATTACAAGGGTAGAGGCCAGTGGGAAGTGTGATGCCTCACTGGGAATCAGTAATATATATTCCCATGACAGGATGCCAACACAAAACTGCACCCATACACTCGAGTATTGACACACATATATTCAGTGACACAGTAACACACCCACACACTCACAGATTCACCGACACAGTAACACACACTCGCACACAGTTGCTACTGGTGGGATGAGGACCCCTGCCTATGTGCAAATCATCATTACAGTACTGTGCACCTACATGATGTGCCACAGAGAATACACATGAACAGGTAGTCAGTACGGCCTAAGATCGGGGACATCAACATGGATAGTAGAATGCATTGCCTGGATGGTGGAAGGGGTCTTATCAGTTCAGTATGGTAACTTACATCCTCACCCCAGGGACCAATCAGCCCTACATACACACACTGTGTCATTCAGTAATTAATACACCTATGTCATGCATATACAGATACCTCACATGTGTGAGATACACGCCCCTGCCTATGTCCTGCTTTCTACATTGCAGTCTGTACAGATGTGTACACTAGTGTACAGGAGAGTGAGTAACAATTGAGATGTATTCCCCACAATACGTGACATATATGGAGACACACGCAACCACACATGCCAGTACTGTGAATCTCAGACCTGCCTAGCTCATGTTATGTATGTCAGATAGTGACAGAGAGTGAGTAACAATTGAGATGTATTCCCCACAATACGTGACATATATGGAGACACACGCAACCACACATGCCAGTACTGTGAATCTCAGACCTGCCTAGCTCATGTTATGTATGTCAGACGTACAGCACTATTGCACGCAATACAAACTGTACTGATGCTTCCTGTGGCAATAGTGCTGATATATGCACTAGGGACATCAAATCTATTAACAGGTTTTCAAGTGATTTACCTTCGTTGTCACCCTTACCGCTGTCTAATTTGTGTGCTATGTCCTTCAATTAATGAAACCATTGCTTACCGGTTACACAGGATATTGCAGGACCACTTGTGACAAACCTGTGAGCTGTCCACAGCAAACATCCATCTGCAAAGATGCCCCCACCACTTAGTTATTTCCACACATCTGTCCATACCTGTGGTACATATTTCTGTACATTCAGCATATCACCATATACAGTTGGCAATGTTGAGGCTGCATTGCAACTGCATGATGTACTAGGATACACATCACCTGCATACATCAGCAACTGCACACACATGTTATCTGAATGCACAACACTACATGTACAGATGTGTAGGTCCTACAATCCTGACATTTGGTCATGTTTGTAGGCATTGCAATTGGTGGATATGTGTAATGACATACATGACACATGGACTGTTGTATGATATGATGGGTGACCAGTACAGAGGGGATGTTACCTTTGTCAACATTGATATGACACCTTATGTACTGTTAGCATTCAGCAGCCATGGACCTATATTCCATGTGCATCTGTGCAATGGCTGTAGCCACCTGTTTGCACAAAGGACAACAACAGCTATGATATTTACAGGTATGTTGTGCGTGTGGTATGTACATACCCTGGGCAGGTACATGTATGTCATATCCATACATGAAGGTGTGTACTGGTGTACAGCAACAGGCATCTGCTAATGGTGGAAAGTACCGAGGGCCCCTGGTATGTGTACAGCTGACCTGGTCACAGAAGGTGGTATCATTGCATTGCATAACACTTATGCAACTGTGTCAGTACAGGTGGACTCTCTACAGTTGATGTAGAGCTTAGTACAGTACACCGGTCAATGGTCACATGATGGTGTACTCTTCTATGTCATACATGTATGGTTGTGTGTTGGTGGTCCGAGGGCATGGTGGTGTCTGAGGTTTACATCCTAGAATGTAGCATGTGACACTGTGTCCTTCACATGGCTCATCTGTGATGCCTTTTGTGGGGGGACCGGTCAGTACATGTGAGTGGCCTTTATGTATGTGGGAACACCACCTGGAGCGGTCTGTACCTGTGTTATGGCCCACATGTCTGGTTCTGAGGTATATGGTGGTAGTGCTGGGTTCTGAGGTATATGGTGATAGTGCTATTGTGCACTACAGAGCCATCAGCCAGGTGTTCCTCACTGCACAGATGTCAGTACTCCCCATTGTTGGATCTACAGTGACCAGCTGTGAATATGGACACTACACATCTAGCACTGGTTAGCATAAGAAAACAATGCAGTTGTCCTGTAGGTGTATGAGAGTTAACCTGTGTTTAGGACATTTGCCTTGGTATGGCACTGTGTGGGTGGATGCGACTTGGGTAATATCCACACTGCCTTGTATCATGGATGCATGTGATATGTGACAAAGGCCTGCCTACTGTCAGCCATGTCATCCCAGAATGACAGCTGATGTTGTGTAAAAGACCGATGTCAAATATATGTAGAGCAGCGTTCCTGCTAACAATGAAAACTACTAATACCAGTACTCATTACAATGTGTTCTTTACGTCTACCTGTAATAGCATGGCCAGTGTGGCCTTCCGTGTTTAGCATCACAGTGCATCCCAGTCAGCTGTGTGCTACTAGGAGTATGAGCATGCCCAGTATATCCTTGTGTAGATGGACACATAGTAATGCATTCCGACCAGCCCTGTGCTACTAAGTATGTGAGCATGCCCCCTGTGCTACTAAGTGTATGAACATGCCCAGTATATCCTTGTGTAGATGGACACATAGTGCATTCCGAACAGCCCTGCGCTACTAAGTGTGTGAGCAAGCCCAGTGACACCTTGTGTCAGTTATGTGCCTCTGTGTATGGGCAGAGCCATTGTAACCCTGTATAGTGGTAGTAGTCGTCCATTCCACAGATGGGCATACTCCAGATCAAGATGGATTCCTACTTTAAACACGTAGGTTCACAGGTATGTACATCTTATCTACCAGCATCCCTGTTGATGTCCGCATTCCCAGATGGTCATAATGACAGCCTTGGCATGTGTAGTCTGTGTGGCGCGATTCGTAAGTATGTAGTATTGTAATAGTAATCTGTAAATAGGCAGGTGTTCTGTACCCACCACTGGCGTGTGTGTGTGTATGTCTGTCCCCGTTTGTCAGTGGACTCTAAATTGCTTTTAGACTGCCCACATTCCATACAATTCGTATACCCACCGTTAGCAAGGCCGATGATGTCACCCATCTACAAATACACCTCTGGGAGTGCTGAGTCCCAGTAATCTTGGTAGCGCGTTCTGTAACTGTGTAACACTGTAGTGTAATAAAGTAGTTAGGTCGGTGTTGTAGTCCCACACTTGCCATGTGTGTGTGTGTGTGTGTGTGTGTGTGTGTGTGTGTGAGTGTGTGTGTGTGTGTGTGTGTGTCCATTTGCCTGAGGACTGAGTAATGCTTTTATACTGCTCACACTCCATACATTTCTTATACCCACCGTTATCAAGGCTGATGATGTCACCCATCTAAAAATACATACAAATACACCTCTGGGAATGCTGTGTCTTAGTAATCTCGATAGCACGTTCTGTATCTGTGTAGTGCTGTAGTGTAGTAAGTAGTTAGGTTGGTGTTCTCATCCCAGACATGCCAATTGTGTGTGCATGTGTGTGTGTGTGTGTGTGTGTGTGTGTGTGTGTGTGTGTGTGTGTGGGTGTGTGTGTGTGTGCCTGTGTGTATTTGCCGTAGTGTGTGCTCTAAATGCATGTTGCTGAAGTGTGATATGGCAGGGGTTTGTATAAAGGACATGGCAAGTGTGTGTTTGTCTGTCAGAGCCTGTGTAGAGGTGGCCATGATTGTCTTACCATTGGACATGTTTGGGAGTGGGTTTTGTAGTTTTCCTATATAGTATCTGTCTTATGACACATCGGCCACCTCACGAGGTGTACAGCTGTCAGTCAGCCATGGCACTGTGTAGGCAAGCCATACCCATACATCTGGCAAAAGGGCTGGTGAACTAAGTACGAAGCCCTACTAGTACCCGGTATATGTCCCGCACCCATGTGCCATGCATATACAGCCTTGCCTAGGATATCCCACTATGTTGCTAGTAACATGCACATTGAGGACAGATAGTAGGCATGGTGTGACTGCAGTGGCCTGCAGAGGACATGGCACCCTGTACAGTGGTACAAGAGGCACATACATGCAGACATTGTGCCTTCACTATGTTCCACACTGAATGGCTGCAACATATGTGGTGCCATCAATTGTGATCCACTAAGGCCAGACAATGCTGTACACATGTGCCCTGTATGAACCCATGCCACTGACACCACAGAATACCTGTATCATTCTATCCATGCAGGTGCAGGGCCGACCTGCTCACTATAAGCAGGTTTCGCCACACCAGGCCAGTATTGGCATATCAGGGTATAACAGGCTGTGTACACTACATGTGTCTGCCAAACCAGGTGCACCTATACATGTCACTATACAGTATTATGGGACATGCACATCCCAGGCAATGTCCATGTGAAGGACTATCAAACACAGACATGGCATGCATTACAAAGCTATGGCCCTACACATTGGTAACCAGGATGTCAGGCCAGATTATAAAGGGCACTACTGTGAAGCTGCAAGTGATTTATTTCCTGACGTGGATTATTCCATTTTTATCTTCAGCTGTGGTCTAACCATTGGTCTTTTCATTTTTTTTCAGATTATGCAGTACCCATCTGTGTGGGACATTGCAGACACTACACCCCTGCACTGTACACCATTGTCGGGTGACGCGATGGCAAGGACTACCCCTCACTCAGCCTTGTACAGCCATCTTGCACAGCCAAACACTACACACTTATGGAGCAATACATACCTGCATGCCAGTACTGGCGCCCTGTGTCTGCGTGTGGGTTGTGATGCTCCCAACCACAGTCACTCCCAGTATAAACCTCGTTGGCATACCAACAGTTGTCAAGCACTTTCACATGACCTAGCCCATAGAACCTCCAGATATCCCCTGTGGTGCATGTGGTCCTGTGCATTACTGCGGTGTGACAAACTAAGTAGTTACATTGTGTATTTGCCGCCCTGGCATCGGTGTCAATGCGTGTCCATTAGAGTGTGGTTGTGGTGACAATGGCATCCGTTCACATGGACTGACATGTGTGCCACATTTAATGTATGTCAACTATATCTGTTGCAGATGGCACTCAATCACCTACACACATGTTCTTACAGCACAGCAAAATGTTGCCTTTGTGGCACATGTAATAATGTCATGCACATGTAATAGTAATGAGTAGTCAGGGGTTTGCCCCTGTACTATTCAGCGTGTGGCAGATGATGCTTATGGTTAAGTCTCCAAGACCTTCCCTGGTGTACATTGCCTGTCCCACACACACACTCTCTGGTGGATGTGAAGGTGTATAACTGCACAGCAGCAGCATGTGTATTGTAAGAGATGGAAATGGTCAGGTTATGGCATCTGTACCTATTGCAGTCCTCCTCTAGCTGATTGCATGTGGTACAGCTGTGATGGTGTTCCCATAGCCATCCGCATGATAAACACAGTACACTATCTAGGGAAACATGTTATTATATATGCATGTGTAGTGCTCCCTCTGCAAATGTATACCATCTGTTGTGTTGGGTTGCTGGTGATATCTATGCATACTGTTGTAGGTAATCCTGTATGCTGTTGTCTATCACTAAGCCATATGTGGGTTTAAAATGCAACACCATAGGCTGAATGGGTTGGTAGGCCCCGGCAGATCCTTTTGTCCCACTTCAGCTGACCCTGGTACTGGGCACTAGCACATCGGGGCCCAGCCATTAACATCAATCTCTGTTAGCTCTGCACCACCTTCTGGTGGTACCACCACTGATGATGCAGCATGTCCCCCTTGGGAGCGGGACCAGACAGGTACATATCTGCTGTCGTGCAGTCCTGGATGTGTTGCGTTGGTGGTTCCCTAAGGGGTTACAAAGCCAGATACGCCAGTTCAAGGGTGGAGTGTCACATTTACAGGGTGATGCTGCCCTTCCTGGACAGCCCCCAGCACTGCCTCCTTTGCAGCTGTGTAGGTGCAGTGGCAGTTACTCATGGCTGGGGACCTCCATCCCACTGTTCCCATGGGCTTTTGAATGCTGAAGACCCATCCCCATCCAGGGTGTATCCCCCCAACATGTGTCATATACCAACCCTGTATGCTGTCATTTCTGTGCTCCTACCTATCCTCCACGGCCATACCTACAGTCCTTCCCCAACATCTGACCCTCATCTATGGACACATAAGCCCATTCAGCTCCTAGGACAACATCTGCCCTATACATAGCTGTCCATTACACACACGTGCCCACTGGACACATGAATCCCTTGTAATATGCATCATAACATACTACTGTTATCCTCACCCCTGTCCCTCAGGCACACGATCCTGGTATACACATCACTCCTACATGGTCCAGTTACACGTGAGGAGGACGACCCCATTGTACACAAAACACTACCAGTCCCTCTGTGGTTACCCCATTTACCTTTATCATGATGATGATGTTGCACACAGCACATTGAAGGAGTACTGTTCATACATAATGATTGGACAGGTACTGTTGTGTTAATGTGCATTACATGCACAGAGTGATGTATACGGCCAATGTACAACTATTTGTGTGCATGACTAACACATGTCTGTCTGAGGGAGTCTTGTGTTCACATAGAGCAACACCACTACATAATACAGGCATTGCTGGTGTTTCCCATTTCATTCGTTTGTAATGCTTTGTTGCCACATAGTATGTTCCTGATACATCTCTATATATGTATGTACCTATATGCTGGACATAAACACTCACATGTACATCTACATGATGGGATACATTCCTATACTGTTGAATGACTGTGCTGTATGATATCCTGTGGTTACAGCCTCATACACTCAATTAGCCTCTACATTGCTTAACCAGTGCAATACTTGTATACTGGTAGCCAAACACGCTTACTCCCGCTCAATCCTGCACTTGCTAATGCACCGACATTGGTGCTTGCATCTGTCACTCACACCCCTGAGTGTGAGTGAGGACCACTATATTACCTTGTGATGCCTATTACATTGGACTATATGACTACAGTATCGGGATTGGCCACCCATTAGATGATGGCATCTCGTTCAACTGTACGGAATCAGTGGCCTGTCCAGTGACACAATCATATTTGTGTGTTCCTCTTACAATCTGCTTCCACCTTGTAATGCCTATGACATCGGACTACATGACTACAGTATCGGGAATAGCTGCCCATTAAGCGATGGCATGGCGTTCGACTGCACGGAACCAGCGGCCTGTCCAGTGAATCATTCATATTTGTGTGTTACTCTTACAATCTGCTCCCACCTTGTAATTCCTATCCCATCAGACTACATGACTACAGTATCAGGAATGGCTGCCCATTAGGCAATGGCATGGCGTTTGACTGTATGGAATCAGTGGCCTGTCCAGTGAATTAATCATATTTGTGTGTTCCGCATACACTCTGCTCCCATCTGGTTGATACATGGGAACCGAGACCCTACATTACAAACAAGTAGTTGGGTTGTGGTAGCCTCATCTGTCGGACGGGTCATGCTACCGCATACCTATTATAGGTTTGCCACCTTCTCAATTGGCCAAGGTAGGACTTTAGGGTTACCACCTGTCAAACTTTGCGAGGGACACTGCAAAAATAATCAAGACATAGCACATGTCCAGATTACAGGACATTATTATATTCTACGTTTCATTAATAATTGCACACAACAGTTATTTTATATATGACACTTCTATATGTTATGTGAAGTAGCATAAGCAATTCAAATGCAACTAGATGAAGCTTTTATTTGTGCAAATAAGTGTAATCCTGTACTATGCACGGCTGTAGGTATGTTTAGTCCTGGAATGTCTGACATTTCTACAGAACATGTCCCACTCTGGCCATTTGGAAAGGTGGCAACCCTAAGGACCTGTATGTAGAGATGTCAGACTTTGCAGGGCAACACACCCACAGCCAGTAGAAAGGGGAGTACTTCACTGTTTTGTCTAAATAAAATGTTACTCTTGTAGCATTATAGTTGTTTATACTGTTGCCTATAACATTTAGGTGTTTTAGAGGAACATAATTGTCTTATGCTACTACTACAGACAATATAGGTAATCTTTGCCCTAAACCACGGGACATTTGCCTTAAATACAGTTATTATGCAGGACACAACTGCACAAAGGGGAGTGTCCCTCGCAAAGGTGGACAGGTGATAATCCCAACCCTGTTATTCTATCAACATTCTAAGGTAGTCGGCGGAACATGCGCTTTCTCTCACTATCAGACCTCTCATACGAATGGGGAAGAATGAACACTGAATCAGGGGCACTGCATAACAACCTCAGGGACACATTTAGAAGGTTGGTGCTATTAACCTGACACATTGACAGACACAGAGCACATATGTATTCATACACATTGTCTGAGGCACATGCTGTTTATGACTCTTACATGTTGTCATTATTCATTACGTGCATTCTGCCACCTTTCCTCCTAATATCATTAGTTCCAGGAGGGTTTAGTTGGGACTCTGTTAGATTCTGATTCGTAATCACGGATGTCCCTGGTAATCACTGCCCACTCTTCCAGTGTCGGGACACATGTCATACGTTGTGTCAACCCATGTGTTATCAGGCTTGCACAACCTACTGTTCCATGTACAGCTATATCCTGGTCATAATAGTGTTACCCCATTGGTTGGATGTACCAAATTGTTGGTGTCCCGCAAGGGATGTTGCTGTCCATGTTTAAAGTGTAGACCTTGTAGATCTCTCCCACTGGTAGTTTCCTGACGGTGGTCTGGGAAGCAGTGATGTATTTACCTTTAATGCATGTCTGTATGTCTCACCGGCCTAACAGGTGGGGTAGTAGGTAGACGTTTGTTGAGTGGACCTCCCACCAACATATGCCCTGTCTAAACCTGTTACCCGTAACTGCTGTAACATAACCTAGGTATATACATGTGTATATTTATTGTAACATATAAATATATATATATATATATATATATATATATATAGATATATATATATATATATATATATATAGATATATATATATATATTTACATTAATATACACAGACATATCTGAATATGTATTCATACATGTATATTCATATCTTGCTATTTGTGTGTGCATTTATGTATACATATATATATATATATATATATATATATAGATATATATATAAAATTATATATATATGTATATATATATATATATATATATATATATATATATATATATATATATATATATATATATATATATATATATATATATATATATATATGATTATATATATGTACATCAGTATGTCAATACATTCCCCGCTCGTACGCACTTACACATGAGTAATGGTGTTTATAAGCTTCACCAGCATACTAGTGCCTTATTCATTATAACACCGACACACTCCAGTTATCTTGTAATCGGTATGTAGCACATTATACAGCGGACAGAATCGCTATATGCTCATGTACAGATTACCGATGGTAATTGGAATGTGATAGTGTGATTTGACCAATCCCTCTTCTGCACAGCCTATTATTCTATCTACTGTCAATGTTTGAATGGGCACATTCCTATTATTTATGTCAAGAAATGGAATGCATGTGTTACAGAATTTGTACTTCAACATATATTGTTGTCTGCATGTAAGTATGCATATATACCTATTACGACCTAGCTGACCTCCACA